>NC_064813.1:17907412-17982194 GCF_023721935.1 Panthera uncia
CGTGGGGGGGGGGGGCGGGGGGCGGTGAGGTTAGTAGTTCTGCAGAAGGCAGTAGATATACGTGGGGGGGGGGGGGGGGGGGGGGGGGGTGCAGGCATAACATCCTGAGAAAAGACCTTGCCTTGTATCAGGTTGATTTATGGTCATGACCTAACCTGGCTCTGTTTTTTGCTCATTTTTCTCATAAAAACAAACTTGCACCATACAGCATGTTTTTTTAGTTACCAGAGCTGATGACACTGTGCATGACTCCTCTGTTTTGTTGAATAGAACTTCACCTTCCTGGAAGCTGATGGGCCTTCTGGGAGAAGCAGGACTCTCCCAACTCTTATTCTCCCAGAACTGCAGAGAGAACTCTGCCGTGGGGCTTTCCTGAAAGTGACGTTCTGTGGCCATCCCTGTGCCAAGGGCAGGATTTCTGCCTGGGCCTTACCTTATCTTCCACCACCTTGGCTTGTGGTTGTAGTTAAACGATCCCTTCTGCGGGGCTCTGCCATGGACAGGTGCTCTCTCCGAAGTGGGGCTTTGCCCAAGAGAAGATGTCAGTCGGTTTTACTGCATGTGCTGTAATGCATCTGTTAGGAGCCACAAGGAAGCAGCGTATTCTGCGAGGGTTGGGGAAAAGATGTCTAGCGTCACGGGACATCCAGGCACTCACGGTTACACGGTGAAGAGAAAGCTCAGTCCCCGTTGTGTCATCCCTCTGGGTCACGTGCAGTTGTAGGGCTTTTGGGCCACACTGCCTATCTCCTCCCCAACCCCCCGCCCCCACCCCGGTGGCGAAGGTTTCTTCTCTGAGTCAAGACTCATGCCTCAGTTTGACTTCTGGAACAGAGTCGGTGCAATGCAGGAACTACAACCCATTCCTCTCTTGACCCTGTGGGAAATTCATGGGTGTCCGAGACAGGCTCTTGCCCTCACGGCACCCTCAAATTGCTTGATGGTGTAAAGAAAATAGCACAGTAGCATGCAGCTCCCTGAGCCGCTCTGTGGGGCGGTCAAGGAAGTCTTCACGGACAAGATGGAGCTCAGGCTGACTTCCAAAGGACATGCCCATGGGTGGGGGGCATTTCACAGGAAGGGAGCTATATGGCATTATTTAAGGGGCTAGGACATTGATGTCAGAAAATGACATGTTGACTGGAGAGTGGGGTTTAATTGGGGGCGTGTAAGAGAATGAATCTCTATGCATCCTTCTCGGCACTGGGCCTGCATAGCCTCTCATAGCCTTTTTTTTTTTCTTTTCCATTTACTTCAACAGTCTGAAATAAGTTCACATAATGTTCTTGAAACACAGATACTCCTTTGTTTTGAAGAAAAGGGTATGAGATGCTCCTTTCCCCCTTTTGTCATTACCATAAAATAAGAATGCCAAGGACAGGTTGATTCCTGACAGTTCTCAGAAGATTTTTTTTTTTTTTAATCGCACTTTATATTGACTTTTATAACTCCTGGAGTCGATGATACTTTCCTCATAATTATGATGCCAAGAGCACTGTGGAAACGTAACTCCCTCTGTCTGGTCAAAACCAACTGACGGAAGATCCCAGTAGGGGAGAGGGAAGATTTCTGGCGGATCCTTCTCCACCAGCGAGCGGGCAGAGCAGCTTGAGCAGATTGGTTGAGAGGTGGGGGCAGCTCCTACCTGGACCACCCACCTCCCTTTTCTGTTACATTCTCTTCTAATACAGGGTCCCCTTCCCCACTAATACCTAATGGGGAAACCAAGAAAAGGAGAAAGTGGGGGTGGAAGCGACTGGCTTGGAAGGGAGTTTTCAGTTAAAATTTTTTTTTAAATGTTTATTTATTTTTGAGAGAGAGAGAGAGAGAGAGAGAGAGAGAGAATCTGAAGCAGGCTCCAGGCTCTGTCTGCAGTGTCAGCACAGAGCCCGACACGGGGCTCGAACCCACAAACCACAAGATCATGAACTGCGCCCGAGTACTGGCTGAGCCACCCAGGCGCCCCAGGGAGTTTTCCGTTGAGGGTTCTTTATGTGGGCCTCCCTTCCACCTTCAGTTGCTGTCCTGGCTTTGGGGTGAGAAACTCTGTGTTGCCTCAGGGTCCCCTAGAGTTGATGACTGAATGTCATGTGTCACAGGAAGGCCTGTGGTACTACCCAGAAATCTTATGAAAGTCAGCAAGCCCGCCTCTCAGCTTAGGTACTGGGCAACGTGGACATGTCAGGCAGCCGGCCAGTCTGTCTATCCTGCACGCGGTTTCTGGGGGTGGATGTTAGCCTCCACGGTCCTTTAAGATGGATCCCAGTCGCCTTCAGAGCGGTCCGCATCTTTGTTGCTGCCACGCCCACCAGCCTGTGTTGCTGGTCTTGCTTCAAAGCAGTAACTAGACACTTGTTTCTCAGTATTTGAGATATTTTAGTATCGTGGGAAAAGCTGGGGCTTTTTGGTCAAACAGACGTGGTTTTGGTCCCCGTCTCTGGCCCTTCCTAGATGATAGACTGTGGATGATTTGCTTAACTTCTATGATCCTCAGGTTTTAGTCTGTAACTGAGGATCATAAAATCAGCACGTACACTTTTGGTAGGGTTTAACAGGGGTGGCGCATGGTAGGTCTTTCGTAAAAGGTAGTTGAGGTCTCTTTATTTCCTCTTGTCATAAGCAGCAGATCTCCTGAGCACAAAGAAAGAACCTAAGGAATGCAGAGAAGCAGGATTGTTCCTCGCCAGGGGCCACATTGACAAACTTACCCATGAAACAGTTGTCTGTAACTCTTTAGCTATGATGTTTGCCACTATTAAAATCTCTCACAAACACTCAGGGAGACTGTATCCCAGTTTGAAGAAGGCTTTTCTCCTTGACGGAAATGGATTCTATTAATACCAAACGCAATTTATAGTAATAGAAAGCTGGATGCAAATGCTTTTTCCTGAAGACTCAGATGGGTACGTAGCTCTGTTAAGACACCCATGGTCTCTACAAATGAGTTTTGGAGTTTACAGCAGAAATACAATGAATCGGATGTAGTCCTCCAGTTTACTTTCCTTTTTCTCAAACCTTATGTTAAATACAAGGTAGGGTGCTTGGACAATTGTCAATTTAGCAGACATTGATGCATAACGGGAGCCAGTTCTGAGCGAGAGCTGGAAGAATGATTCTTAAAGTTTTAAGATGACGTGGTCCGAATGTTTGGCCTCAGCACCACCACCATTTTTCAAGTTACATCATTCAATCTCATTTTTCCGACCCGTGGGCTATCCTAGTTCAGTCTGGTGTTGAGTGATTTCATAAATCATGCTGAACGACTTGGTCCCTCTGTTCCTCCCAAGAATGTGACTTTGATGAATAAACACCAGTTATAACACGTTTGCTTTTATCACATATACATCCAAACTTGTAAAATCTCAGTGTTGCACAAGTTCAGAGTTGTACCATGTATGGTGTGTTGGCTTAGATTGGGTTGGTCTTATCAGCCTCCTCTCTGCTAGGCCGAGAAGAGAGAGGCCTGTTAAATGGGGATTTGGTCATTTTTCTTTTGAATCAAAGTCCATCTTGCTCCTACCTGGTGGAGTTAAGAAAGCAGGTCTGGTGTCCCTCCTGAGAACGTGTACACGAGCTTGCAGGGAGCTCTGTGATCCCCTTTGTGGTCAAAGGGGCTGAACAGCAGATCTGAGGTGGACAAATTGTGCTGAACTGGCACGGTTGGTTACTGGATGCTTAAAGTGGATAGGCATTTTAAGGCTCAAAATCCAAAGTGGAGGCAACATTTATCCTTTTTTTTTTTTTAAGACTTAATATTTTTAGAAGTTTTAGGTATACAATAAAATTTTAGAGGAAGATACAGAGATTTCCCGTATGTTTTCCGCCCTGACCATGCATGGCCTTTGCCATGATTGATGTCACTCACCAGCATGGTACAGCATGGTACATTGTATTTTTTTTTTTACCAAGAATGAACCTATATTGACACAGCATCATCACCAGTCCAGAGTTTACTTAAGGGTCACCCTTTGTATTGCAAATTCTTTGGGTTTGGACCAAAGTAAAATGACGTATATCCATCATGATAACATCACACAGATTATCTTCATTGCCCTAAAAATCCTCTCCGCTCTGCCCGTTCATGTGTCTCCCCTCACCCCTGGCAATCACTGATCTTTTTAATACCTTCATAGTTTTGCCTTTTCCAGAATGTCATGTAGTTGGAATCATGCTGTATATAGATTATTAGATTGGCTTCTTTGACTTTGTAATATGCATTTATGCTTCCTCCATGTTTTTTTTTTTTTTTTCTTTCTTTCATGGCTAGGTAGCTCATTTCTTTTTAGTGCTGAATAACATCCCATTGTCTGTCTACACCACAGTTAATTTATCTACTTACCTACTCAAGGACATCTTGGTTGCTCTCAAGATTTGGCAATTATGAATAAAGCTGCTCCAAACATCTGTGTGCAGGTTTTTGTGTGAACAGAGTTTTCAGTTCCTTTGGGTAAATATCAAAGAGTGTGATTTCTTGATCATATGATAAGAATATGTTTAATTTTTCTTTTTTTTTTTAATTTTTTTTAATGTTTATTTACTTTTGAGACAGAGAGAGACAGAGCATGAATGGGGGCAGGGTCAGAGAGAGAGACACAGAATCAGAAGCAGGCTCCAGGCTCTGAGCTGTCAGCACAGAGCCCGACGCGGGGCTCGAACTCGTGAACCACGAGATCATGACCTGAGACGAAGTCGGACACTTAACCGACTGAACCACCCAGGCGCCCCTGTTTAATTTTTCAAGAAGCCACCAAACTGTCCTCCAAAGCAGCTGTGCCATTTTGCATTTTCACCAGCAACGTGGGAGAGTTCCTGTTGCTCCAGATGTTCCTAGCATTTGGTGTCCGTGTTCTGGATTTTGGCTCTTCTATGACATGTGTGGTGTTATCTCTTGGCTTCAGTTAGCCTTTCCCTGATGACAGATGATGTGGAGTATCTTTCCATATGCCTGTTTACCATTTGTAGGTCTTTGGTGAGTTATCTCTTATGATCTTTGGCCCGCTTTGAAATTGGGTTGTTTCTGTCATTACTGTTAAGCTTTACAAGTTCTTTGTGTGTCCTGGAGCAGAGTCCTTTATCAGATGTGACCTTTGCAAGTATTCTTTCCCAGCCTGTGACTTGTTTTCTCATTGGTTTGATACTGTCTTTAGCAGTGCAATAGTTTTTATATTTATTTTTAATCGAGTCTTGCTGAGAAACTCTTTCGTGGATCATGTTTTGGTGTTGCAGCTAAAAAAGTCATCACCAAATCCAAGGTCGTCTAGGTTTTCTCCTGTTATCATCCAGGATTTTTATAGTTTTACATTTTGCGTGTCGGTCTATGATCCGTTTTGAGTTAATTTTGGTAAAGACTCTAAGGTCTGTGTCTAGCTTTATATTTTTGCATGTGGACTCATTGATCCAGCAGTTTGTCGAAGAGACTGTCTTTGCTCTCTTGTATTGCTTTTGCTCCTGGTCAAAGATCAGTTGACTCAATTTATGTGGGTGTATTTCTGGGCTTCCTGTCTTGTTTCAATGATCTGTAGGTCTACTCTTTCACTAATACCACACTGTCTTGATTACTGTGGCTTTATAGTAAGTCTTGAAGTGACATTTCCTCCTTTTAAGTGATAAGAAAATCAGATCACCAGCAAAACACACACATCTACTTTACTAGTCAGAGGGAGAAGGAGACACTTGGCAGCTTGTGTCTGTTTTCCTTGTCGGTCTTTACTGTGGTGGAGCTGGCTCAGACGGGCTCACCAGAACCGACAAGACACACTGAAAAGGAAAACAATACAAGACCACGACACCTCAGCTCTAGTGTATTCTCTGCACCCAGCCTGACACCCGACTTCTCAGAGCCTCGGTATCTTCATCCATACAATGAGGTGACCATTATCCTGCCGAGCTCATAAGACGGCTTTACCGTTTGAATGATAGTTACACCAGATTGCTTTGGAAAGCTCAAATATAAATCGGAGTTACTTTTTTTTTTTTTTAAATGCTTACTTATTTATTTTGAGAGAGAGAGAGGGAGAGAGAGAGAATCCCGAGCAGGCTCCACCCTGTCAGCTCAGAGTCCGAAGTGGGGCTTGACCTCACAAACTGTGAGATCGTGACCTGAGCCGAAGTCAAGAGTCGGGATGCTTAACTGATGGCCCACCCATGTGCCCCAAATGGGGGATATCTTTACATGCTAAGAAGTAAGAGAAAAAACACAAAAAGAATACCGCATCCCAATTTAGAAGACTCAGATGAAGTGGATATTTGATATAAGGAATTTTACAGTAAATGCTTCTGGGTGAATGGTCATGACCTTCGCTCTGGGAATGTCTGAACTTCCATCTTGGAGTTCCTTGGCTTTAGGTCTCCCTAACCTTTTCAAACAATCTGATTGGGAACAGAGTACCCCTAGTTTCATTAGGCAGATTTGGATACAATCAAATTATTAACAAGGCGGGTCAATGCTAGAAAGCTGCCATTTAATAACTTCAGGGAGAATTTCTGCCATATCATCTCCATATTTTAATAAAGAGGTTCTTTTGCTGTTCACATGACTATACTTCTAACCGTCAGCATATCTCACTGTAGTTCCTTATTTAAGGCTTATCTCTCACACTGTACCGAATGCTCCATGATGTCAAATAACCATTTGATCACTAGAAATCCCCAGCACAAATACTGAGATCGGCAGCTAGTACTGGTTCATAAATATCTCCTGAGCAAGTGCGTGGGCAGACTGACTACACGGAACTCTTGTAGCGTTCATGTATTTCTTGTGTGACAGTTGTCCATCTGCAAGCTTTGGAAAGTTCCTTAACTGCAGTTGGACCAAGTGTGCAGGGCAAGGCCAGCTATGGGGTGTTTTATGCTGCCTCTCCTCTGTGTGCTCTCGGGATATCAGAGGCATTTGGCAGCAGTAGGGAAATCTTCAGCTAGTCCCTAACCTCCTCAGTCCAAGCCCCTTACTGTGTTATGCACGACCTGCTTTGACCTGTTTCCACCCCTGGTGCCTTCCGTCTTGCTGTCCCCACTGTGTAGAGTGATCCATAATTCTTTTTCCTGGCCAACTCTTCCCCACTCTTCAAGAGCAGGTATCAGTCTTCTCCCCTTAGGAGACTGGACTGTATGAGATCAGGCTCTGTCTTCACTCACCTATGTATTCCTTGATCTTAAGTCCTGATAGGTTGAAGTCACCTCATAATATTTCCAATCACCCATGAGACTAAAAATCCTCAAGGGCAAAGACTGCTTTTTCTTCCAAAGCTGAAATGAGTTGCTATGTCTGGCATGAATGGGATGGTCAGTAAATGTTTGATGAATGGAAATGACTAATTCCAAGTGAAATTTCATTTTCCACAAGGAGCAAGACAGTGAGATGAGATGAGAATCCAGTGTGGTTTAATAGGGTGACGGTCCTTCAAGTGACCAAGACGATCCTCTCCCCACCAGCTAGGGCTGAAGCATGGAGCTTCAAGTTACAGATTCAGAGGTGGGGTTATGTCTGTGTTTGAGCAGAGGCTTCAATTTCAGCCTAACTGTACCGGTTTATTCAGTCCCAAGAGATAAGAGAATCATACTTTTCTATCCATGTCCTCTACATTGGAGGAAGGGATGATTACTAGTATGGACTATAGACAATGTGGGAGGATAGAAATATTTGCTTACTTTGGCCTTGGGAATTTTGAAAATCCTCACAAGGATGGACTCAAGATTTTATGAAAGAAGTTGGGGCTGATGGCAGTGATTATCAGGGAGACATTAGCCAGTGCCACAGTTTCTTCTTTTGGAGTAATAGATCTTTCACTGGGAGTGTTGGATATTTATTTTCATTTCAGTACTCTTAAATATGAGTTTTATTATGATAATAAAAAGCCCCAATTAATTATCAGTTCCTCGACAATCAATTAGCCACGGTCCCTGTCAGTATCATATCTGTGCACTATTCCTAACAAGCCCTTATTTCTTTTAGCTGCCTCTCATTCCATTCGTTTGCTGAATTAATGAGCAAGTATGTACGATGGTTGCACAGGTTGTAGGAAAACGCCTGATCACATGCGATTCTTAAATAAATGGCTTAAAGCAGTTTCAGACGAGCTTTCCGCTTTCATGTCTGATTTAACTTACCATTGATAACCGTCTTTCTAATCCCAGCTTCTGTCTTCTGCATTTCCATACATGAGGCAGCAGTGAGAAGACGGACTTCTTTTGTAAATACGTTGGGTAGCAGAAGCTGTCAGCATAGGCTTGCAAGAACCTGTATCTGTAAAAGTTTCACATGTGGTTCTGATCTGCAGCTATGGCTGATAACATTGGTGTCTTAGCTTGGGTTGCTGGAACAAATACACCATCGACTAGGTGGCTTAAAGAAAAGCAATTTTTTTCTCACGGTTCTGGCGGCTGGCAAGTGTAAAATCATGACGCCAGCAGATTCAGTGTCTGGTAAAATCCTCTAGGTGGTTTGCAGGTGACCCTTCCTTGTATCCTCACATGGCAGGGGGCTAGCTCTCTTCCGCTTCTTGGAAGGACACTAATCCAAGGGCTCCTGGGGGGCTCAGTCAGTTAAGCATCCAACGCCGGCTTGTGGTTCGTGAGTTCGAGCCCCGCGTCGGGCTCTGTGCTGACACCTTGGAGTCTGGAGCCCACTTCGGATTCTGTGTTTCCTTCTCTCTCTTGGCCCCTCCCCTACTCATGCTCTCTCTCTTTGTGTCTCTCAAAACAAGTAAACATTAAAAAAAAAAAGGAAAAATAAAATAAAAATAAAATGCAGTCATCTAAGCACCGAGTGAGGTTTCTCATACGCTACTTGGACATCTTATTAAATTAGAGAGCAAAGGATAATTACTTTGGTAATCATTTAAAAAGTAGTACTTGCATCATATTTGCTACAGCTCCCAACTAAAATGACTATTTTAGTGCTTTTGTTGAAAAAATCTTTTCTAATATAATTACTAACACTTGGATTAATCAGATCTAGACTAGTATGACAAAATTACATCTTCTGTGTCATTCTCAAGAAGTTAGAAATATCATTTTAGGCACACTATTAATAATTTTATAGCTTCCTATGAGATAAATAAGTAGAAACAATTGTTTTATTGATGCTAAAATGGAAGTTCTAAGAACAGTAAATAAAAGTGTTCAAAATTGCAACTAGATGCCAAATATAAATTATCTGTTAATTTATATATGAAGCCTAATAATTTATACCTCAACTCACATATAGACAGACCTTGACTTATATTGGTTCAACTTATGATTTTTTTTAAAGTTTATTTATTTATTTTGAGAGAGAAAGAGAGAGAGCAAGGGAAGGGCAGAGAGAGGGAGAGACAGAGTCCCAGGCAGGCTCTGGGCCGACAGCCCCAACACGGGGCTCTAAGTCATGAACCATGAGATCATGACCTGAGCTGAGATAAAGAGTTGAAAGCTTAACCACCTGAGCTGCCCAGGCACCCCTCAACTTATGATTCTTTGACTTTATGATGTTGTGAAAGTGACACACATTCAGTAGAAACTGTACTTTTTGAATACTGAATTTGGAGCTTTTCTCAGGCTGGCAGTAGATGGTCCAATACTCTCTTGTGATGCTGGGTGGCAGGGATGTGGCTCCAGTGAGCCACATTCTCACAAGGGTAAACAGCTAATACTCTTCCAGCCAGTCTGTATCCATGTGACCATTCTGTGTTTCACTGGCAGTGCGGTATTCAATAAGTTACACGAGGCATTTGACACTCTATTGTAAAATAGTCGTTGTGTTAGATGATTTTGCTCAAGTGTAGGCTAACGTAGGTGTTCTGAGATGTAGGGGCGAGGCTAGGCTAAACTGTGATGTTCAGTAGGGCAGGTACATTAAATGCATTTTCAACTTAGGATTAGTTGATAAAGAAGTAACTCCTTCATAAGTGAAGAAAGATCTGTAGACACATCTATTTATGTGCAACAATTATGAAATAGCCTCTCCAATTCTTCTTCTTAAAAGCCAGCAGATATTTGCTAGTCGAGAGATTAGTAACTCTATGGTCCTGATATTAAATACTAAGTATTGTAGTACATTTGTTCATAGGTCAGCAGATGGACATAATTAAGGCTAAATGTACTTATCAAAATAAGTTAACCAAATTGAAACTCTGAAGCAGGGAGCTTACTATTGACATCATTAGATTTGTCTGCCCTGTTGGAAGTCTACCCCATACAAGAATCTGTTAATGTAGGAGCTCTTATGCTCCTTTACCAGACAGACCTCAGTGTGAAAACAACACCCTCCTCAATGAATAAAACTGGAACATCATCATTGCATTATACCTAGTCCTCACCAGGACTTCAAAGTCTAACCGTTAGCGTTGCTTTTGTTAAAAAGAATGTCTTGTTTATTTTTATTTTTATTATTTTTGTTAATTTTTAAATGTTTGTTTTTGAGAGAGAGAGAGAGAGAGAGAGAGAGAGAGGGCAAGGGAGGGGCAGAAAGAGAGGGAGACCCAGAATCCGAAGCAGGCTCCAGGCTCTGAGCTGTCAGCACAGAGCCCGATGCAAGGCTTGAACTCACGGACCATGAGATCATGACCTGAGCTGAAGTCAGACGCTTAACCAACTGAGCCACTCTGGTGACCCTGTCTTGTTATTTTTATTTATTTTTATTTTATTCTATTTTATTTTTTTAGATCACAAGTTACTGATTTATACTAGAGACAGAAGAAAAAATTTTCTAGCATTTATGAAAAAGTAGCGACTTTTACAAACACTTGACTGGAATCAGAACAGGAGGCCTCATGGCTTTTAAGTCCTGACTCTCCATAGAGAACTACTGTTTGGGTTGGATTGTATAGGAGCTCAGGGTAAGAAATACAATTCTTATAACCAGGTTGGGGGAGAACAACTTGTGCTGTTAGCCTCAGATATGTGATCCAAAGGCTAGCAGACTTTTTCATCATTTATTCATTTTTTTTAAACTTTTTTTTTGAATGCGTATTTATTTTTGAGAGAGAGAGAGAACACAAGCAGGGGTTGTGGCAGAGAGAGCAGGAGACACAGAATCCAAAGTAAGCTCCAGACTCTGAGCTGTCAGCACAGAGCCTGATGCGGGGCTTGAACTCATGAACTGAGAGATCATGACCTGAACTGAAGTCAGATGCTGAACCAACTGAGCCACCCAGGCGCCCCTCATTTATTCATTATTTAAGGAAATGTTTATTAAGCATTTCTTACGTGAATATACTGCCTCTGTGTAACTTACAAGTAAAGTCTGCTCCCAAGACTCTACCTACATACTAGTAGTAGAAGAGGTGCTGGGAAGGGATGGTGGGTTCGTAACTGCAGATGGGCTGCTGGGAATATTCAAGGCGTCCAAATTGCCTTCGGGATTCCTCTTTTATATGTGGTTGTGTTCTATCCGACTCCTTTTGCCTGCTTCCAACACATTGACGATCTAGCTGTCTCCAAGCATCCCCCTCTTTGTTTATTCAGTAAGTAAGGCGGTCAAGTAGTGGGTGGTATGGAACTTCAGCTTCATTTATCCTGTAGAGTTTCACTTCTGTACTGTGGTGGGCATCACCGGTTATAGAACAATCATTCTTATAACTGCCTTGACTGTTCTTTTCGGTCTGGGACTGCGGGGCAGGGCAGAAGCTGGGGAACAGTTGTTCACTGTGGATGGGTGTCCTTGGCACTAGAGGGGATAGTGGGCTAGGAATGATGTCTGTTACAGTGTTCTCTGAGGGACTTCCCGGTTCACCAACTCCTTCCTGTCCCCTGTGAGAATCATCATTTCAATATTCAAATGAGCACAAAGGACCTTTTGAGGGAGTGGGAGATGACCATTTTTCCTAGAAACTGTGACTGCCCCCACCCTGTGGCTTCTGAGGAAGTGGGGGGAAGATGTGGACTCAGCACGAGGAACATTTGTGACAAATTCTAGAGCACATTTATCACTTGTATTAGACATCGTCTTTTTCGCTTCTATTCTGATGACTGAAAAATACCAGAATGAGTTAAATTGGATCAAATCTCAAGTCAGATTCCTTCTGGGGATCGAAGTTGCCAGAATGGTCTGCTCTGGGTTACTGGATAGGCATCTCAGGTGGGGAATCTGTATCACTTATTTTTTTCCCCCTAAAAACCTACATTCTTGCTATTTATATGGGTTTTCTTCTCCCTTTCTCCATCCCCTTTGTATCTGGTATTTCTCCCCTCGATTCTTCCTTCTTTCCCAGGTGTGTTTGATAACTGCTCCCACACTGTCAGTGACAAGGGCTGGGCCCTAGGGATCCGCTCAGGGAAGGACATAGGAAGGCGAGACGCTCGCTTCTTCTTCTCCCTTCGCACCGACCGTGTGAAGAAAGCCACCATTGTGACTGGCAACAGTCGCTACCAACCAGGCACATGGACACACGTGGCAGCCACCTATGATGGACATCGTATGGCTCTGTATGTGGATGGCACTCGGGTGGCCAGTAGCCCAGAGCAATCTGGTCCCCTGAACAGCCCCTTCATGGCATCCTGTCGCTCTCTGCTTCTGGGGGGGGATAGCTCTGAGGACGGCCGCTATTTTCGTGGACACCTGGGCACCCTGGTCTTCTGGTCGACCGCCCTCCCGCAAAGCCATCTCCGGCACAGTCCTCAGCGTCCAGCTGGAGTGGAAGAATTGGCCTCCCTCATCCTGACAGCCAGTTTTGAGCCCTTGGAAGAACAGTGGGCCCCCTTTAGAGATGGGGAGTTCCCACAGCGTGAGGTTCTGCATGGCTTTGAGCCTGAGCCTGAGATTGTGTCACCTCTGAAGCCCCCACTCTGTGGACGGACGGCTTGTGACAACGTGGAGCTGATCTCCCACTACAACGGGCACCGGCCCCTCCAGGGAGAGAAGGTGATCCGCTACCGAGTGGTAAACATCTGTGACGATGAGGGCCTGAACCCCACCGTGCACGAGGAGCAGATCAGCCGGCAGCACAAGGCGCTGAACCATGCCTTCAGCCGCTACAACATCAGCTGGCAGCTGAGCGTCCACCAGGTCCACAACTCCACCCTGCGCCACCGGGTTGTGCTTGTGAACTGCGAGCCCAGCAAGATTGGCAATGACCACTGTGACCCTGAGTGTGAGCACCCACTCACAGGCTATGATGGGGGCGACTGCCGCTTGCATGGCCGGTGCTACTCCTGGAACCGCAGGGACGGGCTCTGCCACGTGGAGTGCAACAACATGCTGAACGACTTTGACGACGGGGACTGCTGCGACCCCGAGGTGGCCGATGTGCACAAGACCTGCTTCGACCCCGACTCACCCAAGAGGTAAGGGACTGGGGCTTGGGGTGTCCTGCTCGTGGGATGCATTTCTCGCATTACACGTCCCACCGGACGTTAATGATTGCGTTTTTGTGAAGTACTAGGTGTCAGGTAATTAGGGACACAGGGATGGAGAGGACAACCGACAGCCCTCCCAGAACTCGTTTTCTGTGGAGCAGACGACATGTGCATGGTGTAAAGTGTGCCCGAAGGTGTACACACCAGCTGCTTGAGGCACAGGAAAGCCAAACAACTTAGTCTACCCGAGGAAGTGAGGGGATCTGCAGAGAGTGAATAAGGTAAACTTCGGTAGACACCAGTCAGCACCAACCATCCACGATCGTTCTTCCTGTAGTCTTAGGCTCCCAAGAGAGTAACAGAGATCCGGGAAGAGGTCTCATGTGCGTGTAGTCTCTGGTGCAGCTTGAACAGTTGAGCAGCCTCAGGGCCACAAGACACCCCACAACCAACCCCACGTCTCCTTAAGGCGACCACAGTCTTCCTCTGTTCCCCATCAGATTCCATTCCCCACACAACGTCCAGAAAGAGCCTTTGTGAAAGGTGGATCGGAACCCATTACTCCCCTTCTTAATTTCTTTGTCCCCACTCTACTTAGAATAGAGTCCGGATTCCCCACCTGGCTCACAGGCTCTGCTACAACCTGACCCCTGCCTACTCACCTAGCTTCTTCCCCCAGCCACACTCACCATCCTCACTGCACAGCCACCCTGACTCTCTCCCGTGCCTGCTGAATGGATCAAGCTTGTTTTCGCCCCAGGGCTTTTCATTTTCTTGGAATCCTCTTTCGCCTGATCTTCCTTGGGTGGATTTTCTCTTGTCATTTCAATGTCGACTTAAATGGCACCTCCTGGAGAGGACTTTCCTGATTTCCCCTCATTTAAGTAAGCTATTCAGTCACTATTATGTCAACTAATTTAATTCTGTATGTCACACTCATCCCTTCTTATGTTTTTCTTATGTTGGTTTGTCTCTCCTTTGCTTGAAATATCAGCTCCGTGAGATCAGGGCCCTTATTAACCACTACAGACCTCGTGCCTAGAACAGCCCTGACATACAGTTGTTTGTCTCATGTTTATTTTAATGAATTAACGGATTTGATGTGTCTCCTGTTGTGAGACAGAAGCCAATATGAGGATTTCCATTTGATGGTCAACGCAGGGGTTGGTGAATGTTACAGGGAGGTAAGAAAGGAGGGAGGGAGGTGGTAAACTTGTTAATTGGTGTATGTGGGCAGGGCTTCCTCATTACATAACTGGTACCTTTGTACAAATTATGAAAAGGCTCACATCTGAACTAGGGTATAGTGTTGGTGAAAGGTGGGAAGAGTGGGTCTCAGCTCCCACCCAATACCTGAATGGCTGCCTTTGTGTTTGTAGGCCACGATTTGCAGAGTAATTCATGGTAGCCCTGTGTGTGAGCAGTCAGTTAACACCGATTAGTAGGTCGGCTTGTAGTTGAGGCATGTGATATCAAATATTGAGTATAAAATTCAGAATCGGGACACAGTTGAATTCTAGAGCCCTTGCTCCGCTAGCTATATAAACTGTGCAAGACACTTTCTGAAACTCCAATGTCTTGTCCGTAAAAAAGAGCATGATTGCAGTGATACTTTGCCTTACCTATATCCTCAGGCTATTTGGTGAGTCAGATGAAATCAGGGATAGAGAAGTGCTTTGGTGACTGAAGTTTTCAGTGTTAAAAAACTGTCCTAATCTAACATTAGTTATTATTGTCATAATTAGACCTGACAGATGGGAAGCCTTTGTTTATATAGTAATAATAAGGGGAATTGATCACATTCCCAGAAATACTCACATCATAAAGATTCTGTTTGGGTTTGGTTTTTAGATTTTGATAACCTTAAGCAGAAGCTAAACCTCACTAATGACAGTGGTTTCCAACTCTCTGGAGAGACGGAGAAATCTGGCTTGTTCTCATTTTTCCTCCTCACTCACTGATTACAGCAACCCACTGTCATGACTGAGAGCATTATTCCAGGTACCGGACATCATTCTTGAGTGTCCCTTTATGTCTCTGAACACCTACAGCCACTACCCTTAACTAGGTGTTTATAACGTATTCCCCTTACTGCTGCAGAGTTGCCATGGCAACTGATCTCTTTCTAGCTCTAAACCCAGACATGTTTCAGACCTCCTTATCCCGACATGCAAAATTCACTTTGTGGAATAAAAGGAACTGTTTGTGCCTTTTTGATAGTTAAAAATATTTAAATCCAAGTAATACATGCTCATGGATACAAAACCAAATTGTACTGGAAAACATAGGGATGACAGCCCCCTGCCTAATTTTCCCCATCTTTCTCTCCCCTCTAGCCTTGCTCCCATATTTGATTATTTTACCTTTCTCTTTTGGTACTTACCTCTGTACCTCCAAATATTGTATTTATATTACTTGATTCATTGGCTTTAAACATTGTGCATTAGCTTTCTCTTAGGATAAAGAGGAGACTTTGACTCTTATATTGTCTCCTTCTTCTCCCCTCCATATTTCCAATATAGTTCTTTTACTATCTTTAGTCGAATCAGTTATATATATTTACAACATCATGGCTATGATTTCTTTCTTTTTATTTCTTTTCTTTCTTTCTTTCTTTTCTTTCTTTCTTTTCTTTCTTTCTTTCTTTCTTTCTTTCTTTCTTTCTTCCTTTCGCTGTAGAACAAACTATGATTCTATTATTATATTTCCTTTCTGGCATAGCTTCCTTCCCCAACCCCTCCCCCCCCCCCCCCGCCACCCTACCCGTTGAGTCTCTCTTTTTTTCCCTTTCTTCCTCCCATCATTTTTAAAAATATTTTTTAAGTTTATTTATTTATTGTGAGAGAGAGAATGAGAGTGAGTGAGCAGGTCAGGGGCAGAGAGAGAGGGAGAGAGAGAAAATCCCAAGTAGGCTCCACGCAGTCAGCTCAAAAACCGATGCAGGGCTCGAACCCACAAACCATCAGATCATGACCTGAGTGGAAACCGAGATTTGGACGCTTAACCAACTGAGCTACCCAGGTGACCCTTCCATCATTTTTGATAGTCTCAATTATCTTATCAACTAATCTATATAATTTTTTTTTTTACACTCTTCTGGAGCTCTTCCTTCTAGGTTATTCTATTTTTCTCTCTCTTCCAATCTTGACCAGTTATCTAAGTCTGCTACACAGTTGTCATCTCAGAAATGCCCTTTGCTGCTTTTTGGATTGGAGCCACCATGTCCCGATTACCTTACCTTACCAGACATTTAACTTACACTCTTCTTTTCCTGG
The DNA here is from genome assembly GCF_023721935.1 of Panthera uncia. NCBI lineage: Eukaryota > Metazoa > Chordata > Mammalia > Carnivora > Felidae > Panthera > Panthera uncia. The sequence continues at coordinate 17,923,960 of NC_064813.1, forward strand.
AAAATATCCTTAAGTAACTTTCTAAGAAAGAATGTTTTAGGTAACTTTTTTCTGAAAAACATTTCTTGAAGTGTTTTCGTTTTGCCTTTACACAAAATCAATAGGTTTGCCTTGGGGTAAAATTTTGGGTCAGAAAGCCTTTCCTCTCAGGTTTTTGAAAAAAAATTCATTAGCTGCCTCATGCTTCTCTTTTCATAATGGTGTGTCTTTTTAGAGGTGGAATTGTTGTTTCCTTTTAAAAGTTGTTTAGAATCTTAGCCTTGTCACTTGAGGGATTTTATGGTATTTTAAACAATTTTTCTTCAGTTGAGCGCTCAGTGGTCTTTTTGATCTGGGCACTTATGCCCTGACCTGTGGCAAATTTTGTCAAATTATTACATTGATACTGCTTTATTCGGTTTCCTCTGTCCTCTTTTTTCCCCCTTGAAACTCCTGAGGATGAATCTTCTGAATCTATTCTCTGTCTATTTTCTCTCATATGTTGTAACTGTTCTTTTGTTCTTTTTTTTTTGGAGATTTCCTTTAGTTTATCTTCCAGCTCTTCTGTTGAATTTTTTATTTTAGCAATCATATTTTTAAGACCTTCTTATTCTTTGACTTTCTATTTTAATCCATTTTTATTTGGAGGATGCAATTTTTTTTGAGGCTAAAAATAAGATTTATTATGATTCTTTTTTCCCCGTGCACTCTATCTGATTCATCAGTAGTCAACTTTTATCTGTCCCCCCCCCCCTTAGTTTATATCTGTCTTTCATGCTGGTAGATTTCCTCAAATGTCTAGTGCTTGTTCACAATAGGAACCACACTTTTGGATCTCTACTTACCATGATCTAAAAAAGGATAATTAGCTCTGAATTTCTTCTTTTGGAGGAAGAAATCTGCATAGTGGAGAGGAGAACTTTTCTCTTTTCCAACTCCCTTATGTTTATTTCACATACAGACTTTTCCTCCCTCTATCCTCTGCCTTGTATTCCTTATGCTGAATTTTATTATTAAAAATATTGAGTGTCTTTCATGACTCTTATTGGAAAGAACCATATTTTGAAAAACAATCAATCAAGGTCCTGTGATGTGCCAGACACAATGAGCTAAGCAGAGGAACAAATATAAAGAATATATAAAGAGTAGGTGCTAACAACTTAGTGGAGAGTTTTAGTAATTTTGTCAAAATTCCCTGGATTTAATTTTATCAAAATTAAAAGCAGGCCAAGGCACTAAAAGCAGAATGTGGAGGGGCGCCTGGGTGGCTCAGTCTGTTAAGCATCTGACTCTTGATTTCAGCTCAGGTCATGATCTTGCAGTTTCGTGGGTTTGAGCCCTGCATTGGGCTCTGCTCAGGCAGTGTGGAGCCTGCTCGGGATTCTCCCTGTCCCTCTCTCTCTGCCCCTTCTTCACTCATGCTATCTCTGTCTCTCTCAAAAGAAATAAATAAAACTTAAAAAAAAAAAGCAGAATATGGGGTGCAGACTGCTTTCCTGTGAGAAATATTGCTTGGGTCATTTGAAAGGACTTTGGATTCATAGGGACGTAGAGCTCTGGATTTCTACAAGAGTCTGTGACTTGGTTGAGTTAGTGGTTGTCTCTAAATTATTCATATATAGCATCCTATTATTACAATTAAATCACAGAGCTCAAGCTCACAACTCCATTATACTGTGACTTTGAAGGGGTCCAATTTCAACAGATGCTATAGTGGAGGACACACCTACAGATAGATTACTAACATGCATGGACAATGATTGGCATATGAACAATCCTTCTCATTTTTCAAGTCCTACTCAATGTTCTCCCTTTCCCCACCCTCAGCAAGAAATCTAGCCCAAAGGAGTTCCTCTCCCAAAGGCTCTGAGAGGAGCAGAGAGCCTGAGGAATCCAGCATCCAAACATCTGTAACCCAGATGGGCCTATCAAAGGGAGGGTATTTATCAGACTTGGGCTGGTCAGAAGGAGATATGAATTATAGATACGTTACCCAGCCAGCTGAACAGATTATCAAGATAGAGGAACTTGGCTAATGGGTAAGGAAGGCTACACAGGCCAGATGTCTCTTTGTACATAGTAGCCACCCTGGGAGAGTGTCTACAAGAGCTGAGGGAAGAAAGGGGGTGGAGAGCCCACCTAATAAAATCACAAATGTCATGGGCCACTCCCTATGGTGTGTCCTCGGAAGCCAAGCCAAGGGAATCTCTATGCCTTAAGGGAAACTCGAGCTTCCCTGACCTTTGCAAGCTTCAGCTTCTTTTTGGTCATGACTTGTTTCTGTTATTTTTCTCTCTAAAATTATGTTTCAGAGATGAAAGGCTCTTTGCTGTTGAACCCCCATTCCATCCCCTGCCTTGTCTCTCCTTTACATTTCAGAATTGAGCTTAGTATCCAGTCAAGGGTGCAACAACGTGCTTGCCTCTCCATTTTGGATTCTGTGTGTCAGATCTCATGATACCATTATCACGGGGAGAAAAATAAACTAAAATAAAAACAAAGAAAAACAAATGGCTGTGCAGAGTTTAAGGGGGCAACCACCCATCGCCTGACCGTGCTTTGAAGCAGATAACAGGCTGCTGTGCGTTTGTTTGCAGAAGCCTGCGGTGGGCTGAGGTCTCTGTGTGTTGGTGACTCACTGTCTCTTTTCTGCCTCATTCCCTGAGTTTTGGCACTTGGGGGGTTTGAGCAGAACTGCTGCACGTGGCAGTGCTAGAACACGGCACACCTCCCTCTGTAAGGTCCTCGGGACGGTGGGCGGGGAGGTGCCCTGCAGGCGCGGCCGAGCGTGGCGTCTGCCCTTGGACACGGTAGAGTTTGTGTCTGGGGACAGGAGGGCAGATGCATGTGCCATCAGAGGGAACAGGTGGAGGAATCGGTGCCGCCGCACAGACTTGGATACTCAGGATTAGCCGTGCTCTGTTCACTCGCCCTCTGTGGCTGTGGAGCCAGAGGAGTGGTTGGGCTGGGCCCCTGCAGTGGCGGGTCTGTTAAACATCAGCCAGGCTTCATTATAGGTTTCTTTTGAAGTTGGGATTCAAAGTTCCCTGGAGCCAAACACACACACACACACACACACACACACACACACACACACACACGGAAAATAAGCATAAGGGGTAGAAGAGGACAGAGAGAAAAGAAATGGAGGAGAAAGTTTAAAACAAAACAAGGAAACCTCTCAATCCCTCCCCTTCGAAATGCAAAAGTAGTGTAAGCTCTCAAGAGATGAGTCTCACCTTCTCCCACTCCAACTCCCAGCAAGGAGAAGAGGAGGGAGGAAACAAGAAAACAGCTTTACAGGTCAACTTAAAAAGTCTGCCGACAAATAGAAATGTCTCCTGTTTGTTCTCCTATGGGCCACTTTCTCCATAGTCCCACCTGGTACCCTGTTGTAGGGTAAATGGAATCCATCGTTTTTCTGTTCACCTGGCTCAGTGAGCTTTTCTCCCCAGGTAAGTGAGGAGAGGTTGTTTTTCTCGTTTTTGTGGTTATTTCCTAGCCAAATAGACAGACTTGTGAGAGAGCCATGTGGTATGTCTGGGTTAAAAATATTTCCTCTTAGAAAATTTTTAGGAGAGACCCTAGTCTGCAACCACCTTCAGTTGTTCAAGATACTTGGGCATTTTCCTAGGAGTTGGGGCGCTGGCCCTGGTATGTGGTCAGATGCCAGTCTGTCTCAGATGATTTCACTTAGGGATCCCTTCCTAGAATTTATGCCTAGGAATCTGAAAGACGGCTGCACACGTACAACAAATGTGTTTTCTTTCTCTGTTTCTCTGGGAACCCTGTTTGGATGTTACTTTAGTAACTGGAGGAAAGTTCAATCTTGTTGGTGGGTCTTCCTTCGCCCTTGACCCAGAGAGGTAGGTTGGGGAGAGGGTGGAACAGATAGCATCAGAGGTTTTTCTGAGGATGTGTTTCATCGGGCGTCACTCCCTGGAGGAAGCTACTCACTCATTCATTCCCCGAACCCCAGTGTGCCTGTCACTTCTCATCAGGAGCTCTGTCTGCAGACGGGGATCGGGCTCCTTCGCTCGACACTTGGATGATGCCTACTTATCCTTCAAGTCTCAGTTAAGATCTCACTTCTTCCTTCTTGAGACCATTCCTTTGTCCTCAGATAGCAATGAGCTGTGTCGTTTGTATCACTTCTCATTCCGCCTACTGCCACCACTCTGCTCTGATCCCATTGTCTCTCACCTGTATTATTACAGTAGCCTCCTAACTGGTCTCACCCATGTTTTTCGTGCTTCTCCATCCCAGTCTGTTTTTTTTTTTTTTTTAATATTTATTTATTTATTTATTTATTTATTTTGAGAGCATGCATGCACAAGTGGGGGAGGGGCAGAGAGAGAGAGAGAGAGAGAGAGAGAGAGAATCCCAAGCAGGCTCCACACTGTCATTGCGGAGCCTGACATGGGGCTTGATCTCATGAACCGTGAGACGGTGACCTGAGTCAAAATTAGGAGTTGGATGCTTAACCAACTGAGCTGCCCAGGCGCCCCCACCCCTGGTCTGTTTTTAACATAGTAGCCAGAGTAATCCTATTAGTATAACTCAGATCAAGACATTCCTCTGCCTAGAATTCTCCAGCAGCTTCCCAGCTCATTCAGAGTCCAAGCCAGTAGCACTACTGTGACTTACAGCACCCTATCTGATCTGTCACTAGCTACTTCTGTGGCCTCATCGCCTACCATGCTCCCCTTGTTTACTGTATTCCAGCCACACAGGCTTTCTCATTGTCCCTAGACTTGACAGACAGACTCCTACCACGTGAGCTATTCAGTGGCTTTTCACTCTGCTAGAACATTCTTTCTCTAGATCTCTACATGGCTAGTTTTCCTATTTCCTTCCAGTCTTTTTTCAAAGTCACCTTCTAGGCAGTCTCCCCCATTGACCTCATCTAAAATTTCACACACTGTTCTGACTCCTCATGATGTCTTTCTCATTTTATTTCTTTTTTTGGATTTTATCACTAGCATATGTATATATACATATATATATACACACACATATATACATATGTATGTGTGTGTATTAGTGATAAATGTATGTGTATATATGTTTATATATAAACACACTCATATATATGTGTATATACATATGTGTATATATTTATGTATGTATGTATATATGTATGTATATATGTATGTATGTATATATATGTGTATACACATATGTATATAGTTTTGATTAATGTCCATCTTCCCCACTTCTCTAAGTTCCATTAGAGAAGTGGTTTTTGTATGTTTGGGTTACTGTTTCACCCTAGCACATAGAATAGCAAAAGGACTAGACAAAGAGTGTTCAATAAATAACTGTTGGATAGAATGTTCTTACCTTGGAATGGTGGTTGCCAAACTATGGCCTGTGGGCCAAATTAGTCTATCACCTATTTCTGTAAATGAGATTTTTTTCGGAATGCAGCCCCATCTGGTTGTTTACTGTTGTTCATGGCTGCTTTCATGTGGCAGAGTTGTGTAGTTACAACAGACTATGTGGCTCAGAAAATAAAAAATATTTACTATTTGGCCCTTTACAGAAAAAGTTTGCCAACCCCTGTCCAGGTACATACTGATCATACTATATTGTAATTACCCATTGTTGCCTCTCTTGCACAAGACTTAGGCTCTTTGTTCATACTTCTTGTAACATAGAAAGTACTCAGTTGGTGTTTTTAAAATGAATTAGCAAGTATATAAATCAAAAATCAATGACATGGGGGAAATGACAGTGTCGGGCAAGGGTTTGGCCACAATAGAGTATGCTACTCTGTGTTGAAAAAACGTTATTCAGAATACACAGTTGAATAATCCTTTTTACTGGTCTCATTACTTTGGTAGAATTGCCATATTCAGAAGTAAGTAAAAATAACTAAAGATACCCATGAAAGTGTGAAAATGTTAGCTGAGGAGGGAAAGGCTGTAAGCCATTTTATTCATTATCTCATTACTTGACTAGCAGAGCTCCCAGATGGCTCTGAAAGTATGAAACATGGAGTAAATTTTGATGATCGGAGAACAAGTCAACTACAATAGGCAGGAAGTAAGATGATTGAGATATTAGCCAGGAGACAGTGATTGAGATAAAGAACAGATTCCTCACAAGGGATATAGCAGTCACCCTCTGTTTACACTTTTCTAAATAAAGGGTGGGGGGAGCACTGTTCAGGGCCTTCCCATCAGATAAAGCCTGTTTGAAATGATGTCACAGATTAGCCAAGATTCTTGCCAAACATTTTAGTTGGGCTTTTGTGGTTGTAAGGAACAGAGAGGCTTACCCAAGTAAACTAAAAAATAAAAATAAAAAATAAAGATTTGTTATACAATTGCATATGGGCTGGAAGTGGAGCTTGAAGGCTCCCAGAGATGGGGCAGTTTCAGGAGTAGAGGCTGCAGGGTTCTCTAAATCTTAGTGCATTTGCAACATTCATGTCTTGTTAGCAGTTTGCTAGATTATTAAGAATTCCCGTACCCTTATAGCTTTAGTTTAAAACTAAACTCAGCTTGTCTTGGCTTCTGCTTTATCTCATTAACTCTTCGGATTCATATCCCATTGCCCCTTGGCCTCGGTCTTTTGCAGTATCTTGGTTCAAATGCCGGAAGCCGTCAGTGTGAATTAGCCCAACTCATCTTTACGTTGGAGGCCAGCAGTCATAGGTTCCTGGCCAGCCTTGAGTTCAAGCAATTTGTGGGCAAAAGAGCAGGACAGCGGGGTTCTAAGATAGCAGTCCTCTCCCAACTGGTGCCAACAATCTGGGTAGAGCGAGCTAGTTTTTTGTCTTCTCGGAGATGAAATGCCTGCAGTCATTTCTGGCACTGTCCTTTTCCCTTAGATCTTAGACCTTGGTATTCCTAGTAATGTAACTCCCACAGAAGTTTAATGCCAATTTCATTTCCGGGATTTTGTGATTTAGAATTCAAAACTAAATTTGTCAGGATAATCCAGGTAAACTACCTAGTTCATAGTAGCATGTACATGTCTTACTGTGATATATGTCTGCCATCTATCTATCAATCATCTATCTGTCACACAAATGAACTTTGTATGAATTATCTTATTCAGTGCTCACAATAGCTCCCCAAGTAGTAGATATTTTTATTACCTCCATTTTATATAAAGAAAAGTGAAATTTAGATAAATAACTATGCAGTGGCAGAACAGGGATTGAACTCTGACTTCAGAGTCTATGTTATTAACCACCATTCTGTATTGTGTGTCAGGAATGGGTCTTACATACCTAGCAAGGTATGTAGCTCATAGTGAGTGTATAATAAACATTTGTTTATTTTAATTATATAGTGATTGTCTGGGAGAATGTATACTTGAAAAGATGAGGGAAAGGAAACGGAAATGACTGTGTACTTATTCTTAGGAAGGATGTTATATAAGAGGTGGATCCCTTAAAACATGATTAGTAAGCTGCAGGAGAAAGAGTTTGTAAGGCAAAGGAAAAAAATATGAACCAGTGTATAGATAGTCATATGCAAACCTGTTTTGAACACTATAAAAAGAACGTCTTGAAAGGAGGGGAAATTTCCTAGGGAAGAGTAAGAAAGAGAGACAATTGGAAAAGATATTGGGAAGCCCTTAGATGGGCTAAAGGATTTGAACAGTGAGCAATTGGGAGCCCCGTGTTGTGTATAGAGATATCTATTAATCCATTGATCAGCTGGTCAATAGATAGATGAACATCTCATTTAATATATATCTGTTTTAATAGCTACCATCCTTCTTGAATTTTAGGTCTTCCTTCTGAGATCATTTGGCTCATCCCTGAGAGACAGTTTTTGGGATTTCCTTTATTAAATGTTTGCTAGTCATATGCTTTCTTAATTTTTATTTCTATGAAAATACCTTTATTTTACCAAACTTCTTAAAAGATAGCTTTGCTAAGTATGTAATTTTAGATTGGCTATGTGTTTTCTCTCACTAAGCTATTATACCAGAGTCTCCTGGTTTCCATTACTGCCGTCGAAAAGTTAGCTATTCAATTGTCATTTATTCTACCTTTTCTCTTAGGATGTTCTTCTGCTTGCCCCAAGATTTTATTTAAATTTAAGGTAGTTAGCATGTAGTGTAGTATTGGTTTCAGGAGTAGAATTCAGTAATTCATCACTTACATATAACACCCAGTGCTCATCACAACAAGCGCTCTCCTTAATACCCATCACCCATTTAGCCCATCCCTCCCCCCTACCTCCCCTCCAGCAACCCAGTTTGTTCTCTATAGTTAAGAGTCTCTTATGGTTTGCCTCTCTTATTTTATTTTATTTTATTTTATTTCATTTCATTTCATTTTATTTTATTACTTTTTCTTCCTTTCCCCTATGTTCATCTGTTTTGTTTCTTAAATTCCACGTGAGTGAAATCATAATGTATTTGTCTTTCTCTGACTTATTTCACTTAGCATTATACACCGTGGCTCCATCCATGTCATTGCAAATGGTAAGATTTCATTCTTTTTGATGGCTTTGTAATATTCCAGTATGTGTATATGTATATATACATATATCTGGGACCTCTCTCTCTATGTATAGACACACACCATATATTCCTGAGATCATTTCTTTGCCTTCAGTGTTCTGCACTGTGATATGTTTCACTGTTATTTGATGTAGATTTTTCTTTATTATTGCATTTGAGATTTATTATCATTTCTGAATTTAAGCACTCATGCCAGCATCATTTATGGAAAATTATTAGTCATGTTTCTTCAAATACACCCTTTTAATAATTTTTCTATTATCTCCTTCTGGATTTCCTATGAATTATATATTACTCTTTTTCACTCATGTCTTTTAACATCTCTTTTTTTGTTTTTACTTATTTATTTATTTATTAAAATATAATTTATTGTCAGATTGGCTTACACCTTAACATCTTCTTCAGTTGTTCATCTTTGCCTCTCTATGTTGCATGTTTAGCAACTATTTTTGATTTATTGCCCCATTGGCCCTTTCTTCAGGTTTTGCTAACTTGCTTTCAGAACCTACCAATAAATTTTTAATTTTTATTAGTATACTTTTTATCTTTGTAAGTTCTATTTAGTTCTTTTTCATATCTGACTAGTCATTTTAGGAATCAGTTTCTGTTACTTATTCATACTTTGGATATTCTCTTTTATTTTGAAAAACCTATTAAAGTGACAGATACATGAATTTATACCTGTGATAAAATTGCATTAAACTAAACACACCCATGAATTAATGTGAGTAAAAGTGGGGAAATCTGGACAAGATTGGTGGATTGTACCAATGTCAATATCCTGGTTGCGATATTGTGTTACAGTTTTGTAAGATGTCATCATTGGGAGGAACTGGATGACAGGTGCTTAGTATTACACTGTAATGTTTCTTACAAGTACATGTGAATATGTAATTACCTCAAAATAAGATATTTAACTAAAAAAATATTAAGCATACTTCTATATTTTATATCAGCTAGCCTGATTGTTATTTCTGCTGGCTCTTGTTCATGGTGCCTTGTTTCCTTTGTGTTTATGATTTTTTAAAGTTTATTTATTTATTTTGAGACAGAGAGAGAGCGAGAGAGCAGGGGAGGGGCAGAGAGGGAGAGGGAGAGAATCCCAAGCAGGCTCTGCACTATCAGCACAGAACCCAGTGGGGGGCTTGAATCCACGAACTGTGATATCATGACCCGAACCAAAATCAAGAGTCAGATGCTTAACCAATGGAGCCACCCAGGTGCCCCTATGTTTGTGATTTTTTTATTGGGAGCCTATGTTCCTTAAAACTTTATCTGTCTTGTTCTTTTTTACTTCTACCAATTGTCTGGGGCACTACTAACACAAAACTAAATTTCTGTGATTGGCATGAGGTTTTTTAAGACCATAGAGTATTATGAATTTGAGGTACAAACCTGTGAGGGTTGACTGTGGTGACTTCCCAGGGGAGATTTTCAGCATCCATATCCAGTCAAGATCAGGCAATGTAAGTTTTCTTGCTGTCCCCCTTGACGAAGTGGGTGTTAATTTTTTTTTTTTTTTTTTTTTTTTGCGCTCTGTTTTACTGATGGTACAATCCTGGAGAGTTTTGGCTTTGTGTGGGGTTCTTCCATAAAACTCCCCACCTTGACTAAACCTTAAATTTTGTTTCCTGTCCAAGATTTTCACGAGGTCATCAAACTGAAATTCAAAGGCATTAAGAATGGCAGAGCCTCAGAGAACCCAGTGGCTTCAGAGAATGTTTACTTTTGTAGATTCTTATTTTGCTTTATATGTTGACTCTGAAGATAACTTAATTTCCTTTTAGCTTTGTAATTCATTTAAAATCTATTTTTGCATTTTATGAAGAAGTTGTAGTTGTTTTCAGATATTTCCTTGTATCAGAAATGGAAGTAATTTTCCAGAAAACTAACCTGGAAGTAACATACAGAATCAGTGTTATGATCCAGGGAGATTGGAGGCAGGAATGTGAGTCTCTAAGCTCCTGTAGTAGTCTACACAGGCAAGGGTAACAGGTTGAAAAAGATTATGGAAATTATTGTGGCATAGTGGAAAGAAATAAGAAACTAGAAATGAGCAAAACTGAGCTAGGGTTTTAGCCCTAGCTCTAGCCTAGTCACATAATTTAAGCATCTGTTCATTTATATTCATATTCATATTGTTGATACTCAACAAATGTTATTTGAGCACCTAGTCTAGCCCAGGCACTGTCTTGGGCACTGTGGATATTGTGGTGAAGGAAAAAAATCCCCTCCCTCCTGGAGCTTATAGTTGAGTGTGAGAAGACAGTCTACAAATAACAAGTGAATACCTGATATGCCAAATGATAAGTGCTATGGAGAGAGATTCAGCAGAATAAAGGTAACAGAGAATGTTTGCTATGGAAACAGGATAACAGCTGTCCAGGAAAGGTCTTACTGAAAAGATGATATTTGAACAGACAGTGCAAGTTAAGTATGGAGTGAGCCATATAGAATCTGGAAGATTATTTCAGATGGGGGGAAACAGCAATGAGCTACCATGGCTGGGGTAGGATCAGTTAAGCAGAGATTAGTTGATGGAGACAGGTCACCTGGCCTGTTAGGCCATTGTGTGGATTTTAGCTTTTACTTTCGATGAGCTGGGAAGTTGCAGGAGGCCTTGAGCAGTGGAATGATATCAATGGAGAAAGTATGGAGATGTGCCTAATTGTCCTGTCTACCTCAGAGGGATATTGTGAAGTTTAAATGAGATACTACCTGTTGAAAGTGCTTTGTGAATTAAAAATACCTCCTAACTGTTTGGTGAGACATTGCATTGGGTTCAGCAGTGAGTTTGAAGAGATAGTGGAAATCCCCAAGGAGATACTGGGCAGAAGACTGAAAAAAAGATGTGAAAGAATCATTCATCTCAGTGTGGAACTTACAGGGGCAAGGTCATGCCTTATATAGAAAAAGAAGTCATCGTGAAACAGAAAGCATAAGATATTAATCACCCTGATCCATACTCCTCTCCTAGACTTCTCTCTCACCTAAGTACAAAAAATGCAAAGCTTAGCACAATGAGCATCTTTCTCTACTATGCTTTCAACAAGATTTATGTTCAGAAAGGCCTCTGTCTACCATCTGTGTTCAGTACTTAGTAGGTGCTAAGAATTACCTACAGAATGAATGCCACAAAGCTGGAGGTGGGGTCATAGCATTTAGGTCGATGACAGAGTTAGGGATTGAAAATTATTTCAAGTAAAAAGTTAAAGTAGTAATGCTGGGCTCAATACATCATGAAAATTTACAGGGACGAATTTAGATTTTAGGATATAAAAAACCCCGCATAAACCAAGCTGGTGTATACTTGTGTTTGCAGCAATCAATGTGAAAATAATCATGAGCATAAGCTTCATATGAGGCAGAAGTGTGATGTGGCCATGAAAAGTATGCCAACAATTTTGGACTCCGTTAAAAAGGGATAGAGTGCTTGATGGCTGGAAAAGATGCTCCCTCTAGACACAGTTCTGATCAGGCTCTGTCTGGAGCCTGTGCTCAGTTCTGGGCAGCAGGTTTTATGAGGAACATCAACAACCTGGAACATATCCAAAGTTTGGGGGGAGAGTGGTGATGAGCAAGATGGTAAAATAGCCTGTTCGTCATCAAGTACGAATTTGTAATGTCTCCTACTTGATCAAGGAGCCAGTATGAAGAAATGTTTAAAAAGTCACAGTGTCTTCTTTTGCCTCTCGCTTATTCTGTTCATTCGTCTACTTATTCATTAATTCATTCAGTTTCTAACAAATATTTATGGGATGACTACTATGTTTTATACACAGTAGTGGGCACAAGGGATATGATCCTTGTCTTCAAAGAGTTCAGGTGGGAGAGACAGACATACATGAATAGAATTGCAAATCCTGAGTCGAACAAAGCCAAGTGCTGTCGTTAATAATCTTTGGCCCCCCAAGTCTGAGTTGGCTACTGTAACTAACCAATTTGTCTTTCTAATTTTGGTCTTCCTCCTCTTTAGCCCCAACATTAACTCTGTACACCCTCACCAGAAAAATCATTCTAAGAATCATTTGTATATTCAGCTCCTCCCAACCGGAAGGACTCACTGGAGGGTGGAGAGATGGGATTTGAAGTTGTTCTTGAAAGATGGGTAATAGAGACCAGAAGGGAGAGTAATTAGGCAGGGGATTAAGGTCAACAGAGAATTGGCATCTGTCATATAGTATAAGGAGATTTAGGACAATAACTATAATAGTAATTGCCATTTGTTCAATGTCCTCACCATTAACTGTGAAAATAGGGCAGCATTACGGGGCACCCTGTCTAATATTAGGAGGGCAATTTTATTCAGATTGACTTCATGTGGAGCATAATACTTTCAGGTAAATACATTTTGTAATTATATCTGACTCTTCAGTAGTCTGGTCTATGCCTCTTCCATAGGTTTTAATATAATGGGGAAAAAATCATCATCTCTAATTTTGCCATTCAGGGACCTTCCTGCGTGATCGTAGATCCTTGGTCAGCAAATGGATAAAGTCACATTTCCCCCCCCCCCCCTTTTTTGTACCATCACAGGTAGTTTTGAAAAGGACACATAGTGAAGATGGCCTGTGCCATAGTGGTCTATCCTGTCTTCAGAGTTCTTGGGGGAGTTGTCACAGCGTATTTATGTGTTTAATTTATGTGGATCACCTGATTTCAAGAATTTATGATGGTCAGCTCTAAGACTCAAATCTAAGGAATTCTTTTCTAACGTTTATTCAAGTACTTTTCTTAGTTTTGCTACCTTATACATTTAGACTTTATTTCTTCCATGGCAAGAGAAATCCTTACGCATTTTGCATTCATATTTCTAAATAAGAGGTCTCTGGAAGAAATGTTTATCTTTTTGTTTAGGTGTTAGTTATACCAGGTCTTTCTGCAGATAGGATTTAATGTGTAATTTATATTTTCATATGATACAACAATTTAAAATAAGAAACATGTGGATAAAAAAAGAGAAAATGAGGACAGATTAGAAAAGATAAAGTCAGCAGTGAATTTTTAGTATGAGTGCATATATTAGAATGCTAGAGTTAGAGCACAGATTTAGCTCTGAACTTCCCAGAATTGGTACAAGAAGTAACAAAGTATAGGCTACATGGCTCACTGTACTAATATGATGAAAACAAACAGCCACTCAAGAGAACAAATGGCAGGTAACCATACTGGACAGAAATGTCTCCTGGGCACCACATATAGAGAAAACTGTGTCGTGTGATCAGCAGCCTTCCCAGGAAATGCCCTTCTGCAAAAATCTAATACTTTCTTGAAGAATCAGTCCTGCGACTGCTCTTCAGCACAAGTAAAGGTAATTTTATGACCTCAGTTTCCGTCTTTTAGAGAATGGTTGGACTAATTTTATCCTGGAACAATTTTGAAGAACAGGAAAGAGGGTAAGTAGCCCTCTGTGAAGGTAGGAGAAGAAAGATTCAGAGCCCGGCTTACAGTGGCAGATATGAACTGAAGAAAGGACACATCCTCTGAGACTGGAGGGAAGGCAGTAGAGTGGATACAGACACCTGAGTTTTTGGCAAGCAGGAAGGGTTTGAGGCCTTTTTTTCCCGTTAGCATCGATCTTCTTGATGATGAAGGAGGAAATGGAGGGGATTGCTGACAACTAGGGGCTTGAGAAAGGTGGCGATTGTTCATAGTAGCTTCTTTTCAGTCTTTATCTGTGGAAGTGGGAAGGAGACTTAGGAGTCTCCCCCATCTCCTTCTTTCATGAATTGTTGTGAAAGAAAGTGACTCTGAAAACAGCTGCTGTGAATTTGTAAGGGGAGCAACCAAGATAGATTATGAAAGACATGTGAGCCTACTTGGATTCAGAGTCATGGGACCTCATAGCGATCTTGGAGGTCATTTAGTTCAACTTACATTATGTTACATTACATTATGTTACATTATGGTTAAGGAAGCTTGCCTTAAGTCACAAAACCAATTGATTGATTGAATAACCCAAGGGGAGGTTGTCTTACTCCCAGTTGTTTCTTCAACTGCACCTAACTACTCAAGCTGCTAGGCAGAAGGCAGAGGACTCTTCATTTCACTTTCCCATTTCATTCTATACCTCTGCTTCACTCCATAACCTGTAAACTATATTTTGGAGTTCAGAAGAAGAAATTTGAGATCACAGATTCTTAAGTAGACTCCTTGCCTAGGTGGCCATGTGCTTCTCAGGTCTATTGGTTTCATAAAGTAAAATCATTAATAGGGGCACCTGGGTGGCTCAGTTGGTTAAGTGTCTGACTTCAGCTCAGGTCATGATCTCATAGTCCTTGAGTTTGAGCCCCTCATTGGGGCTCTCTGCTGTCAGCACAGAGCCCGCTTCTGATCATCTGTCTCCGCCCCGTCCCCGCCCCTTCCCCACTCATGCTGTCTCTCAAAAGTAAACATTAAAAAAATAAAATCATTAATAAAGTAGATGATACTGAGGAGAAAAATAAGAAGGATGATCAAAAGAAGATGTGAAGTAAAGTTCAGAATAAGAATAAAGCCCAGAGCTGCCCGTCACTATGGGTAATGTGACTCTCAGGAAATTAGAATGGGCTGACCCTGTGGTGTCCATGGCTGGGTGCCCCGGGAGCCTGCTGGCTTGGTGACCAAGCAGCTTCTTTCTCTGCAGTTGGCATTGAGAGCAGCATGTAAGTCCCAAGTTTAAAAGAACAAAAAGAACCATGTTCCCATGCCTCATTGCAGTTGCTATAGAAGAGGTTGGGAAATAAAGGAAAATTCCAACGATGGATGGGCTAAGAAATCCCTATCATTTTTCCAGAACAGGCAGCATTCTTCTGCTTTGAAGAGTGAATAAATCATTAACTCAACCCAGGATGGGGGACAAGGAAGGAGGTTAAGGGAGATAAAGAGGTTGATGGTGAAGGAAAAGAGAGGACAAGTGGAGGAAGGAAACAGCTAGGGTAGAGAGGCACCTTGTCCTTTTCTTTGTAATTTTCTTGAAATTCTTAATTTATCAAGTTTTAATGAGAGTCAAATGGAGAGCAGATATTCAGTTGCCACGTGGAGGGTCTACCTTAGCCATTTCCCTGGAGGTATGGAAGCTCTATTAACTGGGCCATAGACTGTTTATCCTACAGTGGGAGCTGGTGTTAGGTCAGAAGCCTATCGAATGAGCTCTGTTACTACGTATGAAAACTTCAAAGGCTGGCCAGAAATGAAATAAATCCTTTGAGATTGCATTTGTTTCTTAATTTTTTTTCTGTCAAGTTTCATGCAAGGTCCTCCTCAGGCATCTAGAACCCTTCACATTGTATCTAAATGGGGTTTTAAGACAATGGTTGGGTTCACTGAGTATACTCCACAGGAGTATGGAAGAGACTTCAAGTCAAGTAAACTCCATGGGATACTGAAGAGGCAATCCTTCTTAGCGAGAACATCTTATTGGTTATGATGACTTGTCTGAAGATCTGAACTGCTCTCCTAGTTCTTCCTTTCATGGATGGTTAAGACTTAAAAATAACGGTTTTTGAGCAGTGAAAACGATGTTTGCAGTGAGCTAGGTCACAAACTAGAATTTAAGAACTGTGGATGAGTTATGTCATGACAGACAATCCCAAGATATTTCTGATGCCAACAAGTACTAGCTTATGTAGACTCTTATCTTTAGTTCCTCCATTTTGGAACTTGAGATATTTTAGTATCAAGTGAAACCTTGTACTCCTTGGATCCTATAGACTCTATTTGGTGGCCTCTGCTTATGGTTCATACTGTGAGACCTATTTTGCCAAAACAGCTTTTCAAGACGAGTGACCTGGACCTTCAGGTATCATCAGATCCATGCCCTATCTTCAGAGATGGGCCACTGTTGACCCGTGTTTATTATTAACCACACCCAAATAACCTAACAAGGCTATTTCACCATATTTCAGTCAACCACTCAAATGTGCAGGAAATAAGAAAGAATTCTGCCTTGGGGCCCATGCTGTGCTGTTTGGTATAAATTAATTGGTATTTCAGTAAATGAACTTTTGTCAGTATACCCATCTATAATGGGTATGTTGTGAAGAACATACTGACTAAAGTTGAACACTGAAATCAAGAAATTTTATCATAAGCATTCATGTATTTGTTTATTCATTTATTCAAACAGTATTCGTAAAGTATGCATGATGCACTACATCATACCTGAGTATCTAAGTACTGTTTCTCTGTGAGATTTACTGAGGTGAATAAGGGATAGTTTTGGCTATTAGAGATTTCTGATCTCAGGCATTCATTAATTCAACAAATACCTTCTTTGTATACTAATAATTAAGGCAGGATAAGAGAAACCACCTGGGACTGTCCAGGTAAGCCAGGACATATGGTTGTATATCAGGGAAAGGTTTATGGAGAAAGTAGCTGTTAACCTGGACCCTGATGTACATTAAGACCACGGTCACATATCCTCCCTCATGTACATTGTACCAATAGCTCTGTCCTTCACATATGTGTCTTGTAGCTGTCTTAGCGTTAAATAGATGGTAGTTAAGTTCTCTTGGTCACTAATTGTCTTAAAAAGAGGTTTTAAACTAACTTAGATCAACGTTTTCTTTAAAAAAAATTTTTTTTAATATAAATTTTTGAGAGACAGAGAGAGACAGAGCCTAAGTGGAGGAGAGGCAGAGAGAGAGGGAGACACAGAATCTGAAGCAGGCTCCAGGCTCCGAGCTGTCAGCACAGAGCCCAACACGGGACTCAAACCCACGAACCGCGAGATCATGACCTGAGCTTGAGTCGGATGCTTAACCAACTGAGCCACCCAGGTGCCCTGATCAACGTTTTCTGTATAGAGGTGACAGTTTTGTTATCTGTGTCAGAGAAGGTACATGAGTTTTGACCTAGGTGCCAAATTTAACTGAATAAGTTAGCTGGTAAGTTCCTGAAGCATGGTTTTAAAAAGGATTCGGAATGCTGTATTTGGTTATCAGTGGACCTATGGACATAGGAGGTCAAATTGGTAGTGTTCATTTGCTTTCTCTCATGAAAGGATTTTATACATAAATCCAGCAGGAGATTTTCAACAGTAAATATGTATCATTAGCTTACCACTTTCAACTGTACAATCTCTTGGGAAGAATAAAAATATAGCTGATCCTTGAACATCTTGGGGATTAAGGGTACCACCCCCCTATTGAAAATCTATGTGTAACTTTTGACTCTTCAAAAACTTAACTACTGATAGCTTACTGTTGAGTGGAAATCTTACCAATAAGTCAATTAACACACATTTGGTAAGTTATATGTATTAGACACTGTATTCTTAAAATAAACAAGCTAGAGAAAAGAAAATGTTAAGAAAATCAAAAGGAAGAGAAAATACCTTTCCAGTATTGCAATGTATTTATCGAAAAAATCTGCATGTAAATGGAACCGTGCAGTTCAATCTCATGTTATTTCAAGGGTCAACTGTAATGAAATTAAACTGAATTTTCCGTGAGTCTTTCTATAATCTGTCCTTTTCCTTTTTCATATGCATTTGAATTAGCTTAAATGTATCAGGTAATAAGGTCATCTGCCAAGACTTTGAGACACATTAGTGAATGCTACTGTGCTGTTAGGAAATTATGCAGTGGGACCTGTAGTGATTTATAAAGTAACAGAGGAAACTCATGATAAAACAATATGCTATTTTGAAATAGTGGCTAATTTTAGGGAGGGTATTATGGTGTATTGAAGGGACCACTGGAATGGGAGCTAGGAAACTTGGATCTCTTGTTCAACTTTGCTATTGCTTATATGATGCTAGACAGACCACCTGTGTCTTACGGCCATAGTTACTTAGTCTTCGAAAGAAGAAATTAGATCATTTCTTGGGGTTCCACTTCCAAATCGGTATTGTCTGGTCATTTCAAGTCAAATTCATTTTATAAGTCCTGGGATTAGCAGGTTTTTTTCTACAAAAGGCAAATAGTAAATAGTTTAGCCTTTGCAGACCATACAGTCTCTGTCTCAACCACTCAACACTATTGTTATAGTGTGAAAGCAGTCGCAGGCAAAGTGTAAATGCATGACTACGACTGTGTTCCAATTAACCTTCATTTACAAAAACACCCAGTGGCCCACAGGCTCTGGTTTGCCAACCCGCGTATAAATCTATCCCTGCAGATGATATCTATTGTTGACTAACAAATTAGTCCAAAACATAGAAGCTTAAAACGACAAACCTTTGTTGTTTCACAGTTTCTGAGGGTCAGAAATTAGGGAGTGGCCTAGCGGGTGGTTCTGGCTCAGAGTCTGTCAGGAGGCTACAATCAAGATATCAGACTGGGCTATAGTCATTTGACACTTGACAACATCTAGTTCTAAGCTCATTCATGTGGCTGTTGGCAAGAGGCATCAGTTCCTCATATGTGGGTCCCTCTATTAGGCTGTTCACTACGTGGCTTTCCTTAGAGCGGATGAGTTGAAAGAAAACTCAAGATGAAAGCTTCAGACTTTTTATAGCCTAACTTGGAAATACATCCCATCACTTCTGTCTCTATTCTATTTATTAGAAATCAGTCATGAAGCCCAATCAATACTCAAAGGGAGGAGATTATAGAAGGGTGTGAACACCAGGTGTCAGGGATCCCTGAAAATCATCAGTGATGATGTCTACCATACTCCATTATAGTGACTTACTCATATTAGGCAATTTTTAGAGCTTTTTGAAAAAATGACTTAATTATGAGGGTTGTTTGAATTTAGTGCTATCAGGTGTCCTAGTGACCTCAAGTAATGGAGGTTAGTGTAAGAATGTAACTGGCTCTGCTGGTACGAGAAGCGGCTCTAGAAATTCTATTTAATTCACCTCTTCCATCTTCACTTCTCTAAAGGGAGATGATCTAGTCGGGTCAATGGGTCATAATCCAATATGGAACATGTTTACTGGTAGTTTTAAAATAACACACTAATTCCTGATTCACTCAATTATGGCCAACATAATAGAGTTAGTTCAATCTAAGCAGATGGTTTTTGCAAAGCATTAAAAAATGGTGTGAAGTTGCTTCTCTTGGAAGAGAGAAATAAACTAGTAGACACTTTGAGACTTTATGACCATTCCCAGAAAAGACCATGTATATACAGGAATATGTACTGAGAGCCAGTTCACTCAATGAAAATGCTTCCTGACTGTCATCACAAAGGCACATGCTAAGCATACGTTCCTGGAAGACTTTTATTGCTCTATTTCTGTTAATACCTCTTTTGGTAAAGGAGTGGCTCTTGGGAGCATATTTGCTCAATTCTCAAGATGTCAAGTTACTGCCTGGAACTGTCAAATTTCTTTAGATAATAGAAGTCTATGGAAAAACACTTCAAGTGAGACTCAACTTAGAGAAATATACTCTATTAGCAAATACTCTTGCAAGAGATTGAGTACAAAAAGTAAAATAAACTTATAGCTGCATTGAAGATTCATGTACATTGTCTTAAGGTAAACATTATTTACTTTCTCCTTTTCCGCGTTTTCCTGAGAAAGGCATAATAACATCCTTACCCACTCTATGCTAAAGACACACTCTGCCTTCAGGTATAGAGATACCAGCAAAGAGATAAAAGATGCTGCAGAGGGGGATCAGGTGGGAGGAACGTAGGTGGGATGACAAGGGAACAGAAATCCCTAAGCTAGAGGGAGTTGTTGAAAGATGAGAAGGAGACATCATTAATATATTCAGGAGGGGAAACTCTCACTTCGTGAATATGCTAATAACTGAATCAATCTACTCTTCTGAGGTTGAGGACAACTGGTAGGTCATTGATCTGAAAGCTACTTGATGGGGTCTTCTGAGATGTCTCCAGGTTGAATAGTTGTTTTGTTTTTTAAACTCAACAAGCATTCATTGTAGTAGAAGGTGATAAGCCCAATATTGGGAAGAATGTAATAGGCTCACGTACAAACACAAATGAGGCCTTGGGTACAGTAATGGACAAAGTGGGGGCATTCTACCTGGTGGTCAAATTGCTCTTTTTGCAGTCATCACCTCTGGTACCCTTGCTCCCCAACCCGATGCCTGGAATGACCAATACTCTTACTAGTTTTTATCCGTACTTCTCCATCAGACTAGTAATTTCACACACTGGGTCTTACATTAAAATACAACCTGAATGGGACTCCTGGGTGGCTCAGTCAGTTGAGCGCCTGATTTCAGCTCAGGTCATGATCTCACAGTCTGTGATTTCGAGCCCTGCATCGGGCTCTGTGCTGTCAGTTCAGAGCCTGGAGCCTTCTTCTGATTCTGTCTCCCTCTCTCTTTGCCCCTCCCCCACTCATGCTCTGTCTCTCAAAATATGAATAAACATGAAAAGAAATTTAAAATACAACCTGAAAAATTAAAAAGAGAGAGAGAGAGAGAGAGAGAAGGCAATGGCGGTTGTTTTTGACAGTCAATTAAGTAGGAGTAAAGATTAAAATTCCATTCAAGACCCCAGGAAGGACAAGTTGATGGTAGTGATTTTTCTCTGACAGGTGATTCCTGTGACTCACTTGCTCTGTCTGTGAGGACTCGATATAGGGGTCAACGGCCTGTTTCTTACAGTAACTGCCTCTAGTAACACCATCTCAGGCCAGGAAACATTACTCTCTCTGACTTTCTCTCTCTCTTTTAAAGCTAGTAATTAAGAATCCTTTCTACAAATTATGAAGTGTCCCAGGCCAGAGATATTATTCATGTTCATCATCACTTGACAACACCTTCCTGATGGACTCACTAATCCATTAAACTTAAATTATAAAATAGTCCACAGTTTTTTTTTTATTTAACACCTAAACAGTGTGGTAGAATTAGGATCTAGAATTCATGTAGGAGAAAGCTCCACGGGGTTCTCAGCCCAGAATGCTGAGAATTAAGGTTAGCTCTGAATCAGTTCTGCTCACAGAGCCCATGAAGGATCAAGTAGCTGTAGCTCAGATCCAGTTTATAGTATTTTCAGGACACTGGGTGATTTCAGGCACAATCTATACCATGATTTCAATCACAGTCTATACCATGAGTTCCTTGAGGGAAGATTCCTTGAAGGAATGACTATTAAGCCTTGATTTTGTGTCAGGAACTGAGGCACGTATTTTGAATTTATTGTATTTTAAATTATCACTCAGAGAGTTGGGTATTATCCTTATCTGACAGATGAAACAACCAGAATCCCACACAGTTTGACTTGTATAATCTTGCATCGAGAACATGGTAGGTACTCAGTACATTTGTGCTAAATAAGTTTGTTGTAGGTATAAATATACAGACTGATCTAAGGAGGCCAAGGGTGATCCCTAAAGATCTCATGGGCCCTCGAATGATCACCTGAGGCCAAGGATTGTTTCTAGAGGTCACCTACCAATCATTTTTCCTTTTTTTTCCCTTGTGATATCAAGGTGTCTTGAAGCAAGTACCATTACTAATGTACTTGATGATGGTAAGCCATAAGAATGCAAGATTCCTTCTGAGGTTAGGGTTTTGACGTTGAGTGCAGCCGAAGTACAGAGAATTGGCAGCACATGATGGCATGCTCTGTGCATTGTAATAGAATTTCTAAAGTCATCTGTTCTCATCAACTCCAGCTATGCCCACCTACGTCCGAGAGCAATAAAAAAGGGGTAAAATGATCAGGGAAGTTGTTGACCAAATGAATAGCTTGAGATATTTTGTTCCCTTTATTATTATTATAACCATTTTCCATCTATCTCAAGAACTTGCGTTTTGATTCCCACTCTCTGGCCTGATGTTTTCCCCATTTTCATTCTGCTCTGAACAAAGTTCTCTTGGCTGGTTGAGTCAGCGTGTCTCTAATTCAGAGAGGTGAACAGGTCTGTGTGTGTCTCTGATGATTCACTATTGGCTGAGTAGATCACTGGGCAGTAAAGAGGTTCTGGCAGCCAGAAGGCCATTGCAATGAATAGTGTAAACTCCAGCAATGCCAGGAAGAGTTAGAGCCAACCTTCATTATGGTCAGGCTAGAAAAACAGCCAGTCCTCATTTCACCTGGGACTGTCCCTGGGGAAGACCTCCCTCCCTGAACAGCTGCGGGGGGACAGGAGAGAGCTGTCCTGGCACTCAAAGAAATAGAATTGAGTTTACAGAACTCTGGGGAGATTTCTCCATGGATCAGGTTTCTGTTTGATTCAATTTAAATACATTCACCGGTACTCTGCTGAACATCTCCTGGGCTCCTTCCTTCACTTTGTGACCTTAAATAAGTCCATTAAAATCACTGTGCATCTGGGCAGGTGCTGCACCCACTTCTATCACCTATCCAAGGAAATGTGTGAATGATTGAAGTCATACTAACAAAGTTCAGAGTTTCTTGAGTGCTGAGCCTTATAAAATATGAGAGTGAGTGAGCCCATACTGATCCCCACATAACACAATGCATTGCTTTGGTTCAGGTCACTTACTTCATTGTTACTGTGACAAGAATAAATTATATGTATGCCAAATAGGGCACATTTTTGTTAGTAAGACTTTAAGATCTTTCTTCATTTTCCTCTTGTCTACTGTTCTATTCACACCTGTCATCATTCCTTGAATGCATAACACTTCTCATTATTTTCCAAACATGTCAGGCTTCTTCCCATATTTATGCCTTTGAAGAAGTTGTTCCTCCTTGCTGGAAAGTTCCTTTGTTCTTTCATCTGGTACGCTTGTGATTAAGACTCAGCTTGGTTGTTTCCTCTACTCCCATCTCCACCCTTAGTCCTTCCTCTGCGATTTCATATCACTCTGTAGACACCCCTATTCTACTTATTACTTTGTCGTCGTGATTGTAGGCCATTTGGGAGCAAAGCCTAGTGAGACTGCTCAGGAGAAAGGCAGAGAGAGTGAGAACTTGTCAGGGCTGCCACTGGGACACTTAACCAGGTTGTAGGACGAGCCCCATGAGGTCAGACAGGAGGCTGCTTGGTGGACACAAGTGAGTGGGTATCAGCAACAGGTGGCTCAGGTAGTGGACATGGCAGCTGAGGACACTGAACCTTTCAGGATACCACACAGGGAGGGCATCACAGAAGGCTGAGTCACTCAAATCAGAGTAGGGCTGTGGTGAGCGGGTGACCCAGCTGGCAGGAGGAGTTCAAGGTCAGTGCTAGGAAGGGAAACTGTCTAGTAGACTTAGTTAGTATCACAGGAGTCAGAAGCCCAGGGCTCACTCTGCCCTGATGGACACTGAATCTGACAGCACGATCAGTTTCACACTCCACCAAGTGATGGATCTTGAGGCTGCCAGTATAATTCGTGTCCGGATAGTTGGCTTGGAAACTAGAGGGTAAGACAACAGGCATCAGAAGCCCCAACTAGGAAGAGTAGGGGAGGAAGGAAAGGGCTGCCATTTTGGCAAACTGGAAAGGTGGTGGTCTTCTAGCACAAGACTGTACACTCTTCTAGACTAGGGCTCATGTCTTGATCATCTTTGTATCTCTACTGTCTAATACTGTGCCTGGCATGTAATAGGTTTGTTTTTTTTTTAAGTTTTATTTATTTATTTTGAGAGAGAGAAAGCAATCAGGGGAGGGAGGGAGGGAGGGAGGGAGGGAGAGAGAGAGAGAGAGAGAGAGAGAGAGAATCCTAAGCAGGCTCTGCACTGTCAGCATAGAGCCTGACACAGGGCTCCATCCCATGAATCGTAAGATCATGACCTGAGCCAAAATCAAGAATTGGATGCTTAAATGACTGAACTAGGCAACCCAATAGGTTTTAAAGAAATGTTGATTGAAGCAATGAATTGATGGATAAGTGGCTAGTACCCAGCCCCTATAAAATGCACACTCACATGCAGTCTACCGTCAGTTGTATAAGAGAAATAAACCAATTAGTGATACAACCTATAGTTAGTGATACAACCTATAGTTGTTCAAGTATATGTCTCCTTCCCATGTTCTTATCCCATTATTGTCCCAAACCGAAGAGTATAAGAAGTCAGATTTATTTCAAAAATAGAGTTGATGTTAATTTACTCTTTGTTATAAAATGTTGTACATAGAGAAGAGTATATAAAACGTGCATATTTGATTTAAAGAATAATTATGGAGTTAGCATCCACCCACATGTGAGATACAGATCACTCGTGCCTTAGAGAAGCCCTGTGTTCACCCTTCCATGCCTGATATCACCCCTCCCTCCCTTCCCTGCTATTTTAATTTTTGTGATAATAATTTCTTTACTTTTCTTTATAGTTTTATTACCTATTCATGTATTCCTAAAATATGCCTCTTTTAGGAATAAATTATTTTAGGAATATAGGTTTGAACTTTATTTAAATAGAATCTCCCTATACGCATTTTTGTGACAGTTGTTTATTCTGCTAAACATATTCATCAGATCATGTTAATTTATTTTGAGATTTTTTTTTTAACATTTCTGTTGCTGTGATGACTAAAGAATATGCCTGCCTTCTACCCTTTGGGTAGAAATCTCTGAAGGAGCTGTAACGTGCACCTGTGTCCCTGTTTCGGAAAAGCAAAACTGACAGATATGGAGGATGGTTATTTATTTTACAAGAGGACTTATGATAGTGGCCATTTAAACTCTAATTGGAAAAATGTCTATTCATGTCTTCTGCCCATTTTTTAACTGGATAATTTGTTTTTGCGGTGTTTAATTTGATAGGTTCTTTATATATTTTGGAGACTAACCCTTTATCAGAAATGTCATTGGATTTAGAAAATTAAAACTTAGACAGTAATTATACCTTGGAAATTATACCTTGGGATTGATTTCACATGGAGATCAAAAGCGAGTACATTTGAGGGATGGGAAAAGAACACGTATAATTACGATGAGGTTTAAGAAAGACGAGTGGAAACTTCCTGTTCACACAATAGAGGGTGATGAGCAATCTGCTACATTTCTGGCCCAGGTGCTCAGAGAAGGAAACGCTCTCCTTTTTTGGCAATGAGATTGGATGCATGGGTAGCCTTCAGATCACACCTGTGTTTTCTCTTGTAACTGAGGAGCTTTCTTTATTTCTTCCTATTTCTTTAGTGACTCAGGCTTATACATTAAGACCTATGGTGTTGGGCACCAAAAGAAAGGTTGGCCCTGTTTTCTGAGGGATTCAGCTACCAGGAAGGTGCATTTTTCTGTTAATTACTCAACTATTTTTGGCCGTATAGATTTGAGCTAAGACTGTGTACATATCCACCGCTTTGGCATCAAATCCAAAATGCTATCAATAACTAGGTATTCGGCATATGATTTCACTCATGTGAAATTTAAGAAAACAAAACAAACGAGCAAAGGGAGAACAAAGAGAGAGACACACACAAACCAAGAAACAGACTCTTAACTACAGAGAACAAACTGATGGTTATCAGAAGGGAACAGGGGTAGGCGGACGGGTGAAATAGGTGATGGGGATGAAGGAGAACACTAGTCATGAGGAACACCAGGTGGACGTGTTGAATCACTATATTGTACACCTGAAACTAACATAACGGTGTATGTTAACTATATAGTGGAATTAAAATACGAACTTAAAAAAAGGTGAAAAAAAATAACCAGGTATGCTAAAAACAGTTGGATTAAATCAACAATTTGTTACCCATAAATTGCTTTCAAAAAAGCTTATTGCCTGAATGAATGCAAGTGCTAGAGAAGAATCTGAAAGGTGGATGGGACTGCAGAGATCTCTAATCCTTTGAGGCTAAGAGACACTCAGTGAACTGCCCAAAGAACAAGGACTAGACACAGGCCTCTAGACCCAACCCATGCACCTTTCCCTACCTCCAGGTTTTGATTTAATTTGGTTGGTGTGTATAAACTGAATTTTTTTTGATGTTATTTTAAAAAGAACCTAGGGGCACCTGGGTGGCTCAGTCAGTTAAGCACTTGACTTGGCTCAGGTCATGATCTCACGGTTTGTGGGTTTGAGCCCCGTGTTGGGCTCTGTGCTGACAGCTCAGAGCCTGGAGGCTGCTTCGGATTCTGTGTCTCCCTGTCTCTCTGCCCCTCCCCTGTTTGTGCTCTGTCTCTCTCTCTCAAAAATAAATAAACATCAAACAATAAAAATAAAAAAAGAATCTAAACAAACATGTTATTTTCATTATTTTAAGTATCCATTTTCAGAGTGTGATTTATCCTTCCTGATAAGGAAAATTAGAAGAAGGTACCCTGAAGCATGTTGTTTTAGAATTGAATGGCTTAGGGAGAATTTCTGAGAGATATAGTAGAGAAGGTGCAAGGGGATAGAATCTAGGGAGCATTAGGGGGACTGGTTTTAGGTCAGAGCCTGCTCAGTTCACTCACCTAACAGTAGGAGAAGCAGAGCAGAAAGTCTGGTGGGGTCGGTAGATTAAATATTGTGGCAGGAACCTGTCTGAATGTTTTCGGTTCTGTTTGCTTTTGAAGGAGGCGTTAAGGTCATCAACTAAGAGTGAAGATGTGAAAAAAAGTGTTGGATGTTTGAGCAGAGAAAAGATATGAAATTTTTATTAGGTGAACAGGAGACAAATGGACCAGGGAAATGTAGTAGGATCTGGACAGCATAAGGGCCTAATTGAGGCCAGTCTAACTGATAAATAGAGCATGGTGTAAAATATATAATAAAAGAGGGAACAAAGGTCTTTGGTGAGTGTTTGTATTTTTTTAAGTTTATTTTTTGAAAGAGAGTGAGAGAGGGAGGGGCAGAGAAGAGAGGGAGACAGAGAATCCCAAGCAGGCTCTGCACTGTCAGTGTGGAGCCCGATGCAGGGCTCAAATTCATGAACCCTGAGATCGTGACCTGAGTTGAAACCAAGAGCTGGACGCTTAACCAACTGAGCCACCCAGGCCCCTGTGAGTGTTTGTATATTTTACAATGCCATTATTTGATTACTGTTGAATAGTTCCTTTGAATGAATGCTATCTCTTGAACATAGACAAGTATAGATTGATCTCTGGTTGATAATCCACAAGCAAAATAGAAGTAGATACAACAAGCCTGTGTGGGCTGTCTTCTAAAGTTTCTTTAAAAGAGATAATCTTGTATTTGCCTTTTCATTTGGCTTATCATCTGGAATTGAAACTGTCAGTATTAAATAAGGATTTGCAGTCTCCAATTTTTAAAGAGCTTGCTTACAGATAAAATTCAGTTTTTCTTTCTGGTTCTGCTCTTCACAAGATGTATTGCATTTGACAGGTCTTTTATGTTAAGAGCTGAATATGGAATCCTAGACTATACTTGCGATTTATGCTACCCATAAAACTTAAGGTCTTCCCCAGCAATGGAAAAGCAATCAAGAATTGGTGTAAACAGACCAACCTGACCCCCATCTTTTGTGGTTTATAGGATATTCCCAGAGAGAGACATTTACTCCAATAACTCCCTCTGATATTAACAGAAAGTTACAATATCAGAGCCAGCCTCCTTTTGAGTAGGTAGACACAAAAGAAGTATGAATTCAGTCTCTAGGAGAAAATCAGTCCATCAGAAAGCTGTTCCACCAGTTGACAATGGCCTGAAATTATAGAAGTAGAACATCATTTTCGTAACTTCAACCAAATCAGAATTTGTCCCATTAAAAGGAAATGTAACTTTATTTGTCATTTAATTATAGATCAAAATATTAGGTAATTGGACATTCAAGTGGGTGATCACAGGGACGATGGAAGATTTCAGTATATCATTTGTGAGTCCTTGCAAGTCCAGACATGCAGGTGAGCAGGTGGGAAACTAGTATCTGCTGAGATTGTCAGAGCCTCTAATATCAAGATGGAATTTAGAATTTTGGACTGTGAAAGGGATCTATGTATGAATTAGGCTGGGGTCCATTTCTGTGTGGAGTTAGGGTACTCGGCAGGTAATAAAGGGAACAAATCTAGAGATCATGACACAGGTGCAAGTTCAATGGTTAGAACTGGGACATATGGCAGAGACTGGGTCTTTAAAAATTTTTTTTAACTTTTATTCATTTTTGAGAGACAGAGGATGCACAGGGTAGGGGCAGAGAGACAGGGAGACACAGAATCTAAAGCAGGCTCCAGGCTCTGAGCTGTCAGCACAGAGCCCAATGCGGGGCTTGAACCCATGAACTGTGAGATCACGCCCTGAGCCGAAGTCGGCTGCTTAACCAACTGAGCCACCTGGTGCCCCTGCAGAGATTGGGTCTTACGATGAAGACTTTCATTCACGTATTCATTCTCGCTAATGAATTCTCTAATTAAGTAAGTGTTCATTGAACATCTACTATGTGCCAGGCATTAGTGAGGCCACTGGGATATGAAGACGAATGCAATAATTATTAGGCAATGTGACTGGTATTATGACAGAGTATGCCAATTATATTCTAGAAGCACTTGGGTGTATCATCCAAAAAAGACTGGGGAGAAAGAGAGAAAAAGCTTCCTGAAAAATGTATAAGATTCTTAAAACATTATTGAAGGTCAAACATGCCAACCAATGTGCTAAGCACTTGGGGGACACAAAAGTTAAATGGGAGGTAGGCCCTGCCTTCAAAAGCTTGCAGTCTAATGTGATCAATAGTTAATCAACACTAATGAGTTATCTACATCAGACAGGAAGGTTAGAGAAAGCTTTCCTAAGTGATGAACTTGGAGTGATAAGGGTCACATAGGTAAAGGTTTTTTAATACATGTATTGGTATATTTATTTCTAGCTTTACCTATCTAAATATTATTTTATATATTCATATAAAATATTTATTTTTAAAATGAAGCTATGCTAGGCAAAATAAGTTTGTATAAAAGCATACATATGTGACATGGCAATCAAGGAATGTGAAGCTGAAGCAAAGAATATATTGGGGGAAAGGCTCTGGATGCCAGAGATGTAGGCAAGGAGCAGATAATGTGCTAAGCTCATGTGCTAAGCTTCATGTGCTAAGCTTTGGGGAACCCTTGAAGATTATGTCGATGGATAACGTGCCAAGATTAATTACAATATTTTGTAGAGGTATGGAGATTGGATTCGATGGAGACATCACAGAGGTTACTTTGGTAATTCTCGGAAGAAATGACAAATGCTTGAAGGCAGTGACAGTAAAAGCGGAGAGGAGATGGGTGTGGTGTTTGTAGTTGGGAAGGAGCAAATGACATGAAGTGTTGCCATGTAGCTTCTGTTTTCGCATGAAGTGGGGAAGCAGATCTTCCAAGATCGAGTGGGATTTAGCTCGGTAGATGGTTTAGGGATGGAGCAAGTGTTTTCAATAGTGAAGGAAAAGGAGGAAGGGACTTCCTAGAGATACGTTGGATTACTAGGCAGTAATGAGCATTTAACTGAGGGTGAAGACCAGGAAGTCGTAGTGACACCAATCTTGGTGGTTGTGCATATTTTATTTTTTTGAAATCAGCTCTCGGGAACCTGGACAGAAGAACAAACGCTGGGACTGATTCAACTTTGCAGTTTGGGAGGGGAGGGCCCTGCAAGTATCAGAGAATGAAATGTCAAGATGAATGACTAACAGGATGGATGGGGTGGGGGTAAGACACTGAAGTCAGAGGGTGCTGAGAGTGCTCTCAGAAAGGATTGGTCACATTTTGTTATAGCAGTGGAGCTATTTTGCTTCATGAAATCAACTTAATAAACAACCCCCAAGGGAACAAACGGAGCTTCTCTGTGCGTGACCTGTCGGCACACCCCTTGGCGTACTGTTTTCTTCTGCCGCGGTTCCTGAGCAGTCTCACGGGGTCCTGGGGCTCTGAGGACAAAGTTTGAAAACCACTGATCTGTGGAGGACTTAATGAAGTGAATTAGTGGAAACAGGATATATGAGAGTAATAATCTTAGCAATGACGACAATAGACACAACAAGATGAAGGTGGGGCAGGAGGAGAAGAGGAAGGAGGAAGAGGAAGAAGAAGAAACATTTACTGGTCACTTACTTTATGCCAGGCACTGGTCCACATGCTTTATATCTAATCTTCACAATAAGTGAAGGGCTTAAGAAGACCTCTATCTCTATTTTTACAGACAAGGACATGAAAGCACACAGAGATAGGTCATTTGCTGAAGGGTACCTGGCTAGTATGGGGGGCAGCAGTGGGAGTACTTCATGAGAGTAACTTAATGCTCGTCTCTGAGATGAATGGTTTGCTGGTAAGCTTTCCCACCTTGCGCCCAAAGCAGGAGTCATAGATGGGGTTCAGTCTGGGAATCAAGTGACGCCAGCTCTGGAGGAGATGAGGGACATCAAGATTTGGGAGCAAACAGGCTGATGGGATCAATGGGACTTAGTGAGTGATAGGGGAAGTGAAGGAGAGCAAAGAGTCAGGAATTATTCCAGCAATTCAAGTCTTGGAGAAATGTTGCATCTTGTCAAAACTTGGAAATTTGATGAGGAATTCGGTTGAGGGAGTAGGGAAATCTATTAGGTATTGTGAAACACCCAGTGTATCTCAAGAGCTATTACTCTTAATATACTTTATTGTATTTAACATAAGAAAATAATATCCACATTTGACAGATGAAGAAATTGAAGGCTTCAGAGATGAGATGATTTGCCCAAAGTGACACAGTCAATAGATGATGATGGTGTTGAGAGTTGGATTCAAGTGATTTTATTGCTTTAGACACATTGATTTTGGGAGTGACAATGAAGCACTATCCAGTAGGTGACGGAAGCTAGTTATTTGTAGTCTGGAAGAAGATGAATTTAAGAGATAGAAGTTTCATATGGATCCTCTTAAAATTGGTAGGTATAGTTAAGATTTCCAAAGGGCAGCATAGATGTAGACAGTGCAGCTAAGGACTGAGGATGAAATTTTGGGGGAATTCTCACATGTCAGAGAACAAGAAGCAAAAGAGGAGCTCTCTAAGAAGACAATATGATTTTTTTTTTTTAATTTTTTTTCAACGTTTTTTATTTATTGTTGGGACAGAGAGAGACAGAGCATGAACGGGGGAGGGGCAGAGAGAGAGGGAGACACAGAATCGGAAACAGGCTCCAGGCTCCGAGCCATCAGCCCAGAGCCTGACGCGGGGCTCGAACTCACGGACCGCGAGATCGTGACCTGGCTGAAGTCGGACGCTTAACCGACTGCGCCACCCAGGCGCCCCAGAAGACAATATGATTTAAAAAGCAGAGCCATCAACTCCTATAGCAGAAGCTTTCACTTTTTTTTTATCCTGAGCTCCAGTTAGAAAAACATTTTGCACGGCAACCCAGAATGAACGTCTGCGTAACCCCAAAGTTTCCAAGTGCAGTACTTACTGTTAACAGCGTATAATGCGTGCTGATATTTTCCTTTCTCTTCTTCTTTCTTTAAATACATGTTGGTTAGCAACCCACTAAATTTATTTTATAGCTTAATAATGGGTCACAATCCAGAGTTTGGAAACATTGCCCTATAGCCACTCTCAAACGTTCAGAGTACCACAGAGATCTGCTGCTGTGAATACTCAAGCTTGGCCAGTCATATTAGAATAATGGCAGATGTTAATGACTCTCCATGGCAGCCTTCTATAATTTATCATGAGAATTTGTGACAATAGTCCCATCTCTACAGCCCACTCTCTTTCTATTCCCTTGTCCCAGTATTTGTTTTTTCCTCTCTTAATTTCCTGTTTTCCACTCAGCTTTCCTTGGTCCCTTTGGTTTAGAAATTAATTCTTCCTGGGTTTGTTCTTCTTTTTATTGTTTTTTTTTTGTTCTAAATGAATTAAAATAATTTTAAGGCTGACCTTTCCGTGTCATTTCCAGTCTTCCCTTGTGGCAGTTTTATGCTTAAGTATACTGTACCACAGTAGGAGAATGAACATTTTATTGTGTGGTACATAGTTTTCATTATATAATCATCTAATTATATGACAAACGAGGTTGCAAAACTGATGTTACTCATAGCACCTCGTACGGTACTGCCAAATGCCCTGAGTTCACCTGACATTACCAGGAATGAATCCTGGAGACCCAGAACCCACAGATCCAGGAGTGCCAAATGAAGTTTGTCATCAATTCTGAAACCAGGGAGTCAGAGTAAATAACATGAAACAGCTTTGCCCCAATGCTCTTTCCTCCCTCTGCGGCACCTACATAAAATGGCTTCCTCCCGATGCAGTCTGCTATTGAGAAGATGAAAGGGACGTTGTCAACAGACGGAACTGTAACGGGACAGTCATGCAAATTAGCGAAGAACTCCTACTGCAGCTTCCTCAGTTTGCAGGGATAATCATAGATTTTTCTTTTTTTTTTAAATATGGACTTCGCCTGTTTTCTGCATTTCCATATTTTGATCAGGGAAAATGAGGCTTGAGGAGTTACATGGCTTAAACTAAGATTGCCCAGCTACTAATCTGGACAGCCAGGACTAGAATCCAGTATTGGAGCTTGGGTAAGCTCTAAATCTAAATAGCTAGAAAATCTGTCTGAACAAACGCTTTCTTGGGTGGTTGACTCCACAGTTGCCCCTTGACCAATGCGGGTGGCTAGGGGCGACAGCCCTGCCATGCAGTAAAAAATCCACGCATAACTTTTGACTCTCCAAAAACTTAATTGCTAATAGCTGACTGTTGACCAGAAGCCTTTGTCAGTATTGGAACTTGGGTAAGCTCTAAATTAGCCTTACCAGTAACATAAACAGTTGATTAACACATATTTTGTATGTTGTATGTATAAAATACTGTATTATTCTAATGAAGTAAGCTAGAGAAGAGAAAAAGTTAAGAAAATCATAAGAAAGTACACTTCTGTACTATAAAAGATCTGTGTGTAGGTGGATCTGTGCAGTTCAAACCTGTGTCGTACAAGCCAACTGAATAGAAGGTCGGAGGGGGAACATTGGGCAAACAAACATGATTTTAGCATGGCTTATAGATGGGAAAGTTGGTAGAATTAGTGGACTGATTTTAACTTCTCAGTGGAACTTAATATTTAGGATCATTATCTGAAAATGTTTTCTATTCTTGAAATTTTGTAGACTGTGACCTCACAGGTTTCGTTGTCCATCAGAATCATTAGCTTTTTAAAAATTCTGATGCCTAGGCTTTACTCAAATATTTTAACAAATCTCAGAGGTGACTGTGATGCACAGAAAAGTTTGGAAATTCTCACTGAATTATGACGCATTTTTGGCACAGAATGAGCACATTCTTTAAAAACCTATGCTCTTGGGGCACCTGGGTGTCTCAGTCTGTTAAGCATCCGACTTCGGCTCAGGTCATGATCTCAGGGTTCGTGCATTTGAGCCCCACATCGGGCTCTGTGCAGACAGCTCAGAACCTGGAACCTGCTTCAGATTCTGTGTCTCCCTCTCTCTCTGCCCCTCGCCTGCTCTCATTCTGTTTCCATCTCTCTCAAAAATAAATAGAATGTTAAAAAAAAAGCCTACATTCTTCATCTTCATGGGAGACAAAAAGTAAGCTATAGTTTTTAAAAGTAAAATATATTCAGTGAACTTACAGTGCGCCATGGAGCAAATACAAATATAAACATAAAACAAGGTAAAGTATGGTTACAAGTTGAAATAGGGCATGCTTTTGTTGTAGATATAGTACAAGAGTAAAGAAGTGGGAATTAGGTCATACTTGTAAAGGAGATAAAAGTTCACCTGGATATTGATGGAAAGGGAAGACTTGGTAGGTGGAGATTTGGGATTTCAGACATTGAGGATAGCATGAGTGAAGTCTGGAGAAGATTTCTAGTTGTATTGAGGGAATCGAGATCAATTGTCATTCAACTGGATCAGGGCACTGGCAGTGGGATAGGGAAAGAAAAGGTCAAAGAGCAAAGGCATAAAAGATCTTCAACACAAAACTAAGGATTTTGAAACTGATAATTGGGCAGTGAAGAGCCATGGCTGATTTTTGAGCAGGGACTGACATGACCAGCACTGACTCCTGCAGCAGGACGCAGGACGGACCAGAGGGGAGAAAACCTGGATTCATACAGATGCGTCACAAGACTCACTACATTGCGTCAGGCCCAAACTTCCCCATTGCTTGCTCAGTCTCTGCCCTGTATCAATGTACAGAGCAACATTTTTCATATGCTCATTCTCTGCTTTTCGAATCACTGAATGAATGCAACAGATTTCCTCACTGACATGTGATCAAGTCAGTATGGAACCAGTGGAAAGTGGCACTGTAATTTTTTGTATCCCACATGACCTATAGTAAAAATAGGGGACTCTTGTAGTTTTAATAGGAATTGTATTAAGAAAACCTGAAGATACCTTCTAAATCCTAGTGATGGCATTATACTCTTTTGAAGGACTTTGAAATAATTTGACTACTTCCTCTTGATATTTGAAGGTAAGCAGGCATGGGATCTAATGCCAACTGTCTGATTTTAATTGCTTCTCTTATGTAAGAGTGGACAAGGGTGGTCTTGGTGTATAAGAGTGGCTTTTAGTGGCTTTTGACTCAATTGTTGGTGGCCTTGCTTTATTATGAACATCTGTATTTCTCTTCTCTATGAACACTCTTTGCCTCTTTTTAAAGAATTCTTATCCCAATTTTTCTTCTTCCTCATTTTTCTTTCTTTTCTCCTGACCGCCAGTCTCTTCTTTAGGTCTGTCCAAAATGGTCACTATGACCCTTTTCCTTGGGAAAGGAGGGGGTAGAGATTATTTGTTACTTATTGTCTAGGACAGAGACTTTTTCTTTTTAATTAAATTATCTCTGTGTCATCCCAAGTGCCTTGCACAGTGCTAAGAAATGGCAAGTTCCCAAAAAATGATTTTTGAAAGAAAATATAACGCACAATGTCTGACATGTTTATATCCTTAATGGTGAAGGTTGATCCTACTTGGATTTTTCAGAACAGTCACGATTTCAAGTATTCTATTCTAGTGTTTTGCAAAGTGCCCTTATACTATAAAACCACATCTTGATTTTGGTTTGAAAAATATGCTCACCATATCCATGAAAAGTAAACATGAGTCTGTACCCCAAACATAATACATATTGAAAAGAGAACATTCTTTGGGGTATTTTACATACTCCTCTTGAGAAAGGCCAACATGAAAAAAATAAGAGAAAGAAAAAAAGATTGAGTGGCAGTGAGGAGGACGTGGTGGGTAGAGAGCTGGCAGGCTTTGTTTAGCTCCGGTAGAAGCCTCTCTGGAACAATTTAGCCAGCGTTTTCATTGGCAGGCCTCAGCAGGGCCATTAGGGCTATTAAACGAGTATATTGTTTTGAGTTTTCTTTGGCCCAATCCCCTCTATTATTTAGGGAAACGGAATTGCACAGTCGCAGGGAAGGGCGAAGACTGAATGCCAGCTAATCGGACCCTCCTTCGTGGCGTGCTGTGGATGAACAGGCTGGAGAGCTGGGCAGGGCTGAGAATTCCTAGCCCCTACAACTTC
The DNA here is from genome assembly GCF_023721935.1 of Panthera uncia. Classification (NCBI taxonomy): domain Eukaryota; kingdom Metazoa; phylum Chordata; class Mammalia; order Carnivora; family Felidae; genus Panthera; species Panthera uncia. Next base: position 17,959,630 of record NC_064813.1, read on the forward strand.
CCATGTGCCAAGTGCAATACTGGATCCGATCAGGATTCTTGGATATTTTTTTCACTTCTGGTTAAAAAGTAATCAGAGCTTTGTGAAAGTTCCTCTAATAAATTATACAGCGGCCTTTTTATATCTGGCAGTGAAGCCTTTTTAGAATGTCTGCTCAGGAGCACAGGGCCCTGATCTGGAACACCCAACCTCTCTGGCCTAAAAATAAACTTGGGTCTTAAGAAATTGTGTGTGTGCGTGTGCACGCGAGTGTGAGTGCGTGCGTGGAGGAGACAAATGGAGAATGCTGAATGTTGAAAGTACTTTCTTAATAGATCCTAGAGTTGGAAACGCTGACTTTTGCTTTTTAAATAAAGGATGAGGCTAGGCAGATGACCCATCTATCGTCTTCTGAAGCTTGTCAAGAGTGTCTTTGGGAAAAATACCAGGTGAAAATAAAGTAGAATGAGCTCACTTGGTCCTTTCCCTTTGTCTCTGTTTTCTTTGTTAGTTATTGTTGGTTGGCCCGTCTTTGGGTTCCAAATATTAGAGTAACGTTAGAGTAATAGAGACTAAGTAGCCCAAACTCTGCTTAGGGAGAGTTCTCTTACATGGAGAAGGATTGCCCACTTATCATTTGCAGGGCCTGATATGTTACTGTATGTGTGCTGGTGGTTTAATTGTGAGGCTGCTTTTGTTATAACACCTAAAAAAATTGCATGCGTATTGCAGGGTCTAATCTGCCTTTTTAATCTTTAAAAATTGAGTTTTTCCTCTAAAATACTACGTTCTCCTCATAAATTTTCAAACAGTAAAGGAACAGTTATAAGTTCTGTCTTTGTTCCATTTTCCCTGCCTTTTTACTTCTTTCCATCTTTCCACAACTTTTGAAAACATGCCCGACTCCGAGTTTAGATCAGTTTGCAAAAGTATGCTTCATTGGTTTCTAAATAGGCATTATTTGAAAAACAATAAAAAGTTTTCTCAAATATGCTTGGGGAATGATGAATGGAATAACATTTGCTTTCTGTGCATTTGGTATTTTGCCATGCCCTTTACATACATTATTATATTTAACCTGTGTGGCAGTTTTAGGACGTAGGTACTATTATTATCCTCACTTTTTAGATTATTTTTATGTTCATTTTGAAAAACTGATCACAAGTTTCAAATCATGAAACCCAGGTTTAGTGATATTATATAATACTCCAAATCATACAATAAGAAAATGGCAAAACCCAAATTAACCTAGGCTATCTTAATTCAGAGCTACAAAATTTGTCACTACTCATACCATCTCCTAGGAATTGAAACAGATTTTAGTTTTATTTAGTGCAGGAGGTCTCAGAATATTTAATGACCTGCATTTAAAGTAAAGCAGGGAGTACATTCCTCTATCTCTCTCTCTCTCTCTCTCTCCTTCTCTGTCCGTCTCTGTCCTTCTCTTTCCCTCTCTCTCTCTCTCTCTCTCCGTCTGTCCTTCTGTCTCCCTCCCTCTCTCTCCCTCTGTTTCTCTCTCTTTCCCTGTCTCTTTTGATCATGGAATTGTTTTTATAAAAAGTATTTAAAGAGCCTTTGTTTCTCTTGAGACTCAGATTCTTCTAAGTCATCACCATCATGTTGGTCTTAAGGGCTTCTTGGTGATGGAGGTATTACTGAGATTCATGCAAATGTTTGCAGGAGCAGGGATCTAAGTCAGGGAGGTCTAAGTTGGTGTGTTCAGTTTTGCATCAAAGTCAGCTCAGATATCCACATTACTCCCAGAGAGGCCATGTGACTCTATAGCCAAATTGCAGCTAGTTTCTACAAACGAACATAGATAAAATGGTGAGGCAGAAAGCAGTCCCTGCCCCAGTGAAAGATAATGCTCCACTTTTCTGGGCAGTATCTAAGCAGTTCTCTCTCTTATAGAAATGCCTCTGAATGGGATGGAAAAGTTTTGCCGTAAAGGGTAAATGGCTGAGAAAGACACAATTGTGAGTTTACTATGGTTTATTACAGTTTAAATGACAGTCATTGCAAAGGATACTTGGCTATATTTGGTTGAATAAAATTTGTGTAGGTCAGAAAAAATAATGGTGTAATATCAGAAACTCAAGATTCAAACAGCATGCCCCAATTTGGTAAATTATTATATGCGCATATACATAGAAAAACAATGGAAACAAATACATCAAAATATCAATAGTAGTTATCTCTGAGGAGTTCGAATTTGGATACAATGTAATTTTAATTCTTTTTTGCATTCTAAATTTTCTGTAATGTGCATGTAGTACTTTTATAATTTAAAAAGAAGGGGTTGGGTCGAAGGAACAGCACAAGCAAAAGGAGAGAGTGAAAGGACCCGAAGCAGCATAGCCGGGTGTAGGTGGGGAACTGTAAGTGGTCTGATGTTGTGGGAGTATAAAGCACAAGCCAGATGGTGACAAGAGATGAGGTGGCTGTAAGCAAGGTCGCAGTTTGGACAGATTAATGGCTTTGGTGGATGAAGCCAGTAACTACGTGAGTACCGGCTTGGGGACGGTAAAACCGGAGGCAAGACAGAAGACCTCTGCTATAGCTTGGGCAAAAGATAATGAGGGCCCATGGCAGTGACATTAGAGTGAAGGGATTGGAATTGAAAATAATTAATAGGTAAATCAGGTAAATCTTACTGACTGAGGGGCTGTTAGGGGTGAGAATAAATATGGGGGAGGAAGGGTTACTCTCAGGTTTCTGCCTAGGGGAAAAGGAATGGCAAATGTAGCTCTTGAGATCCCATCAAGACATGTGGAGCCATGTACAGAAGCACTTGCCTTACCTCTCATCTTCACAGAACCGTGGCTGTGACACGCCCTTCTTTTTGAGAGAGAGAGGAGATCCAGTCAAGGATAGTTAAGAGATGTGGTTCACATATTGGTCCGAAGATGTGTTGCCTTTCTTGGGTGTTAGCTTTTCCTATGTGTGCATAAAAAGTGTGATAGGCCCCTCCGAATCCAAAAGTAATAGCAAAAAGTAGCTACTGTTTATTCTGCTCTCCTTATGAGTTGCCAGTACGCTAAGTGCTTTGTGTGGCATGCCATTTTGCTTTCATGTAGTCATCAGAGTTATTCCTTTATGCTACTGATGAGAAAAGTGTCACAGAGCGAGTATGTGGCAGAGCTGGGCTGAAAGTCCCTGTCCATCTGAACTCAGACTCATGCTTTAGAAACATATGTTAGTATAGAAAAGGTGTTGGCAAGCTTTTCCTGTAAATGGGTAAAAATGGTGAAAAATTTTTAAGCTTTCAGGCCATGTATGGCCTTTCTTGCATTTTCTTCTCATCTTTCTTTATTTTTCGAACTCTTTCAAAATGTAAGAACCATTCTTAGTTCACAGGCCATGCAACAACTGGCCACAGGCTGGATTGGTCTGTAGCCCATAGCTGCAGATTCAAGATAGAGAGTACACACACACACACACACGCACGCACACACACACACACACACACACACACTTTGAGAGGACATTGGTGGTGAAAGGGTCATGTGGAGATGCTGGAGTGGAAGGAGAAAAATGGAGAAATTGCTTAGCTCTAGGTTTCCTGGGGAAAGGGAAATCCAGCTGGAATAGAATATCCATGGTAAACACAGGGAGACCACAAGAGTGTGAGTCATTGCTAGGCCATATTCTGAATGTGATCACTCAGCCAACAAATGATCCTCAGATGGCTTCAAAGCATTAATGTGCATGGCGGGAGAGGGAGAGAAGTTGAAGTGAGAAAATGCGCTCTCTAGATAAAATATTGGACCTGTCCATCTAGAAAAGGCAGCCGAATAGAGTGGCTGAAAAGGTGTATCTTTCTGAGCCTCAACTCTCAGAGGAGAGGAGGTGGTGAGGGACAAGCCCAGACTGGGGAGTGGATAAGGGAGCGAAGGGGGGCCATCTCTGTGCATGTGTACAGAATTCTCTTTCCGCAGCCACCACAATGCTTGCAACTTTCAGATGGGCAACTGCAATCGTTGCAATGGTCTGGCAACTATCTGGAACCAAAGTTTACACATGATAATGCAAAAAAAAAAAAAAAAAACCAAAACCCAAAGAAAAATTCTCTCATCAGAAGCCTCTTCATCGGGGGCGTGTATACTGAACATCCTTCTGGAGTGTGTGGGCTTATGAGAATGTATCAAGCGAGAAGGTCAAATTTGAATCCCTCTGTCTCTTGAGGCATGATGATTCTTGGTTGCAGAGCGATGCAGCTTCTAGGGAAGTTTTGGGTACCATCAGAGGGGCCCGGAAAGCTTTGGTGCATTTGGAACTTCCTATTCTGTACCCCGTTACAACCAATAAAACTTGCCCTGGAGTCTATGAATGATGGAATATTTTTTAGATGCTTGTTTTATTAGTTAGCTGCCCTTTGCACTTGATTGTTTCATGAAAAGGAGTCAAATATGATACAGAAATGGCTGTTTTCTGCATTACAATGTGTATATCCCACATTGAAATTTATTTTAATTCCTTTCAGGGACTCAATATTGAGAAATATTTCAGCTATCATTAGAAGCAATACTGTACCATAGCTAGGGAAAGCTCTGGAATCAGAGGGATCTTTGATGAAGTTTCAGTTTTCCACCAGTCCCCAGCATAATGCCATCAGTGCTATGCTGGAGGAACACAGAGTATGCTAAGGTAGTAGCTAGGCTGGGAACCAACCAGGTACTACCTTAGTTGGGATGGATACCAGGGAAACCTTCCCAGAAAAAGTAATATCTGTACTAATTTTTGATAATGGGTAGTTATTAGCAAAAAAATATGCAGAAAAAGAGCATTCTAGGCAGAAGAAATATTTGTGCAATTTCATGAAACCGAGAACATAGCACAAGTGTAGAGCTATGAGTACTTTGGGAATTTGGAAAAACAATGTTAAGAGAAATAATGGCCAGAGATGAAGGTAGACAGGTAGCAAGGGGCCAGATCATGAAGGGCTTTGAAAATATATTAAGGCATTTGAATTTTGTCTTAGGCACACTGGATACCACTGGGATGTTTTGAGCAGGGGAATGGCTCTCAGATTTCCATACGGAAAATGGAAGAAGATGAGGGAAGACTGGAGATTAGCCAGCCAGTAAAGATTTTACTCATAAAACCACAAGAGAAACTATGTTGGCTTAAAGCAATGATGGAGTGGACAGTGGATGGGAGAGATTAGAACTTACTGGACTTGATGATTGATTGGATGTGAATTTGGAGAAGAGTTTAGGATAACTCCCTTCTTGGGTTCTGTGTTGGATACAGAGTAATGGTGAGACTTGTGTCCATGATTGGGAAATGCAAGAGTGGAAATTAAAAGGGAAGATGAGTTGAGTTTTAGACTTGTTGAGTGTGGGGTCTCTGAGGGACATTTAGGGGTGAGGTTCATTAGACAATTTTATATATTTACCTGGAGCTGAGGAGACAAATTTAAACTAGATACATTTTGGAGTTATCACTGCAGAAGGAGCTGCAGGAGTGAATGTGTTCACCCTAGGAGGATATGGAGAGTGAGAAGTGAGAAAGCACAGGATGGGCCCAGGGAAAACAGTGCCTAGCAGAGAGGGAGAGAAAGAAGGATCCATGAGAGAATGAGAAGGAGGGTCCATAGAGTATGAGGTAATCTAGGTGAGTGTTGACTTACCAAAGGCAAGTGAAGAGGAAATCTCAAGAAGAAAGTGGTCAGTGATGTCACATGCCTCAGAGAGGTCAGGGAAGTAAGGAAAGAAAGATGTCTACTGGATAGAGCAACTGGGAGGTTATTGGCAACCTTGCAGAGGATAGTTTTACAGAGAATGTTGAGGATGAAAGCAGAACATCTTTAAGTCCAATTTATAATGAACAGAATTTATTACTATATAATATTTAGAAATTCCACATCTAGGAAAGAATCATCAACTTTGAAATTATCAGTAACAACAGAAGATCCTCTTTTTCCTTCTCCTTAGTTACTTCCAAGTAGGAATTATAACTAATTGGATTTGGAAGAAGGTGAGCATGGGAGTGTTTGTTTATAAACCCCATCTAACTAATCCCCCTATATCTGCCTAGTAAATGGTTTCCTGTTCCCTGTTCTTCCACAATGAGTATTTTGCCCATTCTAAGTCTTCTCAACTTTCTGGACCCATCACTTCACCTTCTCCTTTATTAGGAAGGCGGCATAAACTAGAGAAGTGGTCCCTCAATGTAATGCCACCAACCCTCAAAACCATTTGCATTGTTTGTCCTGTCCCTCCTCCTCTTCTGTTGCACAGGCATAGGTTCCTCTTGTCTTTGAGGAGGTTCCCAAGGAGGGGTGCCTCTGACAGGAGTTTCGGTATTTGTGATTTACAGAGGGTTTCTTTCAGCATAAAGGGGTGAGGGAAACAGGATAGGGCCGGGCAAGGGGCTGAGCAAGCATGTGGTCTCAGCTAGAGTCTGACCTCAGCCCAGTCTCACAGCGAGCTCTGGAACATGCACTGCATCATGGATTTGGACCCACCTTGGGGCAGAGATCCAGCTTTTTGCACTCTTCTGTCAATCAGCCATTGTCTGGGAGCTGCACCTGGGAGGAGGCAGTTCTGCCTTGACTAAGGGGAGTTCTCTTAGCAGCCAACACTCACAGCAGCTACAGGGTGGCGGTACCTGCTTGGGTGGGGTGCCAACGGTATCCCCCACACTCCTGTGTGAGGTAGATCTCTCCTGTTGGGTTCTGCATTTAATTCTAACTATTTCTGTCTCTCTTTTCCCTTTTTTTCTCTCCTTACTGGCATCTTCATTTTAATAACGCTCAGTTTCCTGTCACAGAAACTTCCAGGCCTCCTCTACATCTTCTCATCTTTCTTCACTGCCACGATTCTTATCTGTGCCTGTTAACTGTTCTTCCTCAAGACCCACTCCCTCCCCAACCTGTGGAAGCCTGGTTTCCGCCTCTACTATTTTTCTGAAACTGCTTTTGTCAAAGTTACCAACCTTCTTTTCGTTTCTACTCCTGACGGAAACTTTTCTGTTCTTCTCTTTCTTACTTCAGTCCCCAGGAACATTTGGATTGATCGCCTCCTTTGGCTTTGGAGATCGTGGCTCTCCCGAATTTCTTCCTGCCACTTCGTCTCTTCTTTTCAGACCTCCTTGCCAATTTCTGTTCCTCTTCCTATTCCTTAAAGTTGCTGTTCCTTAGGTTTTGATTTTATGTCTTCTTTGGTCACTCTGTACCCCTCTTCATGGGCCAGATTGAGCCTTTTGAGAACCTCAGAAAAGATCATCCCTTGACCATCCTGTCATATATAATTCAAAAGTAAATATTTATATTTTTAAACAAAGCAAAATTAATATTGTCTCTGTCTGGACTTTCCGATTGCACATTTCCATATATGGTTTTGAAAATGAACTCTCTCTCTCTCTCTCTCTCCCTCCCTCTCTCTCTCTCTCTCTCCTGGTTCCCTAAACACATGTTGTGTTGTTGAGCATACCTATTAGGAAGTCAATAATGTACCACCTCATTCATTGCATACATTTCATTATCATCTATGTGTTAATTCTTTCTGAATTCATATACTGCTCAGATCTAAAGCACCATATACACTTGTCTAATAAGCATCTCTAATTTTTTTTTTAAATTTTTTTTTCAACGTTTTTTATTTTATTTTTGGGACAGAGAGAGACAGAGCATGAACGGGGGAGGGGCAGAGAGAGAGGGAGACACAGAATCGGAAACAGGCTCCAGGCTCTGAGCCATCAGCCCAGAGCCTGACGTGGGGCTCGAACTCACGGACCGCGAGATCGTGACCTGGCTGAAGTCGGACGCTTAACCGACTGCGCCACCCAGGCGCCCCAAGCATCTCTAATTTGATTATCACAGATGACTTCAAACTCCAACCCAGACTTGTTCCACCTCCTATTTCCAAATGCTCTTCAGTGAGCTGTACTACCCAGTTCCTTAATTTGAAAACCCAGAAATCATATTGGTCTCTTCCTGTTCGTCACCCTATCTTATCCAATTGATCACCAATTTCTGTGGACTCTACGCCTAAATATCTCTCAAACCCATCCACAGCCTTCCAAGAGGCTTCTCTGCCTCCAGTTTTGCATTCTTTGAATCCATTCTCCATGCTTCCCTGCTTTAAAGAACTCTAAACTTCTTAACTATGATTTGCAAGAACTCTCAGGGTCTTACTCAGAGTAAGGCTGCTGTTACTCTGTTCAGCATCAATCTTTCCACTTCTCTCCAACTCTCATGAACACTCTCTTCCCCAGGCCGTGGCACCTTGTATCAATGGCTGCCTCTTCCTCTTAGGCCACTCCCTGACCAGGATAACGCCTTCTTGTCTGCCAGGACTTGCATAATGAATGTCAATTCTGAGAAGACTTACCTAGTGCCTTAGATCTTGGTCAGCTGCTTCTGTCTGTGGACTGTCACGACACATTGACTTTCTTTTAAGAATATCTGTTGAGTCACAGTGCGATGGCCCATTTCCTTGTTATCTCCGCTACCAGACCACAAACTCCTTGAGTTCGGGAGTGTTATCTGGGTTGTTCAGCCTTGTACCCCAGTTGTTCAGCACTGGTTTAGCAGGTATTCAGTACAGACTGTCTGAACTAACGAATGTGTTGTCCTGCCTTCTGAAGTCAAGGTGTAAAGGATTTGCAGTCATCATAGTCCTGTTATTATAGGATTATTCACCTTCCCCACCATGCAGTAGAACAGAAAGTTAAGAGTTTGGTTTGGTGCATGTGTATCGTCAGAAAGAACTGACTTCTGTAGTGTTGGTGTGTGTGTGGCATATTACGTAAAGAATGCTTTGCCCAAAAATAGGATTTGAAGAAAACCTTTTACAATGTTCTAAAGCCACGGAAGAAGGAGCTTTAGGAAAAGAGAAAAGAGAAACACAAAGGAAGGGCAGGAAAAAGAAGTAACAAACAGAAAGGGAGGCAAACCATAGGAGATTAAATACAGAGAGCCGACTGAGGGTCAGTGGGGGTGAGGGTTGAAGGGGTGGGGAAAATGGGTGATGGGCATTGAGGAGGGCACTTGTTGAGATGAGCACCGGGTATTGTATGTAAGGGATGAATCATGGGAATCTACTCCCAAAGCCAAGACTACACTGTATACAATGTATGTTAGCTAACTTGACAATAAATTATTTAAAAAAACAAAAAACAAAAAACACAAAGGAATGACTAAAATATTGGATGATTTCATGGATTTTTACCATTAGTTGAAACATATTATGTCCACTCTGGTTACCCACAAGGACCGCTCCTCCTGGGAAACGCTTCCTATTTTTAAACCCAGTGTAATGCCTGTGGAATTACACTGCCCATTCCTACCCAGACCCAGAGAGTTTATTGTTATGCACTGTATTTGCCAAGAACCTGCTCTGTCTTTAGTCACCAGCAAAGAGTTGTCAAAGAGAGCATATTTTTGTCTTTGGGCATATTTTTGTCTCTTGCTCTCTGTCAGAGGCGGCAGGTCCTATATGTTACTCTTTGAAGTTTGGCTCTTTCAGAAGTCTCTAGACCACTATGGGAGGCGGCAATATTGGCAGATTTGTGAGGGAGGAAGAATAGAGTGTTCTCTGGTTCGACTTCCAGTTACAGTCCATGTCTACCACTGATATATTCAACTTATATTAAATGAGCACCTGAGGGGCGCCTGGGTGGCTCAGTCGGTTAAGCGTCTGACTTCGGCTCAGGTCATGATCCTATGGTTCATGGGTTTGAGCCCCGTGTCAGGTTCTGTGCTGACAGCTCAGGGCCTGGAGCCTGCTTCGGATTCTGTGTCTCCTTCTCTCTCTGCTTCTCCTCCACTTGTGCTTTGTCTGTCTGTCTCTCTCTCTCTCTCTCTCTCTCTCTCAAAAATGAATAAACATTAAAAAAATGAGCACTTGATAATATGCAAGATGATATACTAAGTTGCTCTTACACTGAGAAAGACATAGTACTCAACTTCTGGGAACTTTGTCCAGATACTAAAATAACGAATGCTCTATAATATTGAAATAAAGAAGTATCTGTTTTATAAATGCTAATTTTTTCTTAACAGAACTATAACTATACCAAATTGTCAATGTTTTAAAATGTTTTATTGTTGAATTAATAGTACATTGTTCAGAATCCCACTAGTTCCTTCCCCATCCTTAGACTAAACTGCACCCAGGCAATGACTTTTGGAAATCTCATGTAAACTTTACAACCCCATCTCAACATGTGCTAAGGAAATGTGCACTTATTTAATATTGTATTTAATAAAACATTACTTATTAAAAGTTAAAGCTCTATTATATATACTTACATACATTTGTATATATACATATATAACACACCAATACAGAATATATACATATATGTATGTGTGTGTATATGGGTGTGTTTGTGTTATATGTGTATATATATATATATATATATATATATATATATATGTCTGTATACAGAATAATACAAAGAAGAGAAAATTAGTTTATAGCTCATTACTTGTTTCATTTCCTTCCAGATATCTAGATTGACATGCATATGGTTTTAAATAAATGGAATTATATTACACTTACCATTGCACTGCCTGCTTCTTCAATCAGTACTATATTGGGGTCACTTTTCTGTTTTAATAAATAAAGATCTAGTTTATTTTTTTAATTAAAATTTTTTATGTTTATTTTTGACAGAGAGAGACAGAGAGAGAGAGAAAGAGAGAGAGCGAGAGCGAGTGGGGGGAGGGGCAGAGAGAGAGAGGGAGGCAAAGAATCCAAAGCAGCCTCCAGGCTCTGAGCTGTCAGCACAGAGCCCGACGCGGGGCTCAAACTCACGAACTATGAGATCATGACCTGAACCGAAGTTGGATGCCCAACAGACTGAGCCACCCAGGTGCCCCAGATCTAGTTTATTTTTAATGACTTCGTGGTATGAATGTTATATACATTATGTACTTTTAATTTATCTTGTCAGATCCATGGTAATGGAAATTTACATTATCTATATTTTATTGTACTCTTGTTTGCTATTACACTCTTCTATTAGCATAACATATGCTGTTATACTGTCGTGTTATTACACTTTTTAATGTTGCTATTCTACTGTTATTGTTCATGCATATTTGAAACTCATACAAGTTAAGTATATCAAGATAGGGTTTCTACTGTTGGGAAACACTGCCAAAGCAGGCTTACGTATTGTTATTGTGCATTGTAGACTAGACTGAATAAGGTAGAGGCTCGGATTTCATGGCTCATTTCTGGCTGGGGTAATCAGACTGGACTTTACAGAAGTGAGCTAGAAAAGGGGACTTGGATGTTAGTTACAGTTTTGATAATTGTATATGTAAAGGGAGAACAGCATAAGCAACACAGGGAGGAAAAGAAGAAAAATCAGAAGCAGGTGTGTCATCAACGATAAATCAGTTTAGCTCAGTCAATGGCATAGTGGTGCTGGTGCAAGCCTGGAGGGTAGACTGGGGTCAGATTATGGGGCTTTGCGTGGCAACTGAAAGGATTTTAGACTGTTGTGTAGGCCACAGAGAACCAAGAGTAAGCAGGGAGACACCAGCTTTGATGTTGTGCAGGGTGGGCTGGAGTGGAGTGGAGATTAGAGAGGAAAAATAGGAAGACATTTTAGTCCATGGCGAATACAGTAAAAAGGATCTATTCCATCCAGATAGTGACAGTGGCAAGGGAATGCAGCAAATAGTAGAATTATTATAGCATGAATAGAAGAGAAAATTAAATTAGACTGGGTCGTCTGGGGCAGGTGGGAGAATAAAATCGGGTAGACGACCTGTAGATTTGCATTGTTGAGGGCTGTGTGAGTTTCCTTGAACTGCCATTGCAAAGTATCCTACACTGGGTGGCTTGAACAGCAGAAATGTATCCTCTCGCGTAGTTCTGGAGGCTGGAGGTCTGAGATCAAAGTGTTAACAGGTGGATTCCTTCTAAGGGCTGTGAGGGAGAATCTATTCCAGATCTATCTTCCAGCTTCTGGTAGTCTCAGGTGTTCCTTGGCTTATAAGCTTCATTAAAAAAAAAAAAAAAAAAGCTTCATTTTCCCTGTCTCTTCACACTGTCTTCCCTCTATGTCCAGCTTTCTGCTTTTTAAAAAATATAATTTATTGTCAAATTCGCTTCCATACAACAGATAGTGCTCTTCCCAACAAGTGCCCTCCTCGATGCCCATCGCCCACTTTCCCCTCTCCCCCACCCCCCATCAGCCCTGTTTGTTCTCTGTATTCAAGAGTCTTCTTATGGTTTGCCTCCCTCCCTCTCTCTCTGTTTGTAATTCCCCCCCCTTCCCTTCCCCCATGGTCTTCTGTAAAGTTTCTCAAGTCCCACATATGAGTGAAAACATATGATATCTGTCTTTCTCTGACTGACTTATTTCACTTAGCATAATACCCTCCAGTTCCATCCACATTGCTGCAAATGGCATGATTTTATTCTTTCTCATTGCCAAGTAGTAGTCCACTGTATATATAAACCACATCTTCTTTATCCATTCATCAGTTGATGGACATTTAAGCTCTTTCCACAATTTGGCTATTGTTGAAAGTGCTGGGATTTCTGCCTTTTATAAGGACACAATCATATTGGATTAGGGCTCACCCTAATGATTTCATCTTAATTTGGTCATCTGCAAGGACCATATTTCCCAATACAGTCACCTTCACAGGTAGTGGAGATTAGGATTCAACATCTTTTGGGGGGGACACATTTTAGCCCACAACAAGGGCTATCCTGGTAGAAATATTTAAAAAAGTGTGAGAATCGAAAAGAGGGAGCTATAGATGTAGAAATCAGTTGTATTGAGGTAATCATTGAGGAGCGTCTGGGTGGCTCAGTCAGTTAAGCATTGGACTCTTGATTTCGGCTCAGGTCATGATCTCATGGTCGTGAGATCGAGCCCCACGTGGGGCTCTGTGCTGGGCATGGAGCCTGTTTAAGATACTTTCTCTCCCTCTGCCTCTCCCCTGCTTGCTTGTTCTCCCTCTGTCTCAAAAAAAAAAAAATAATAATAATCACTGAAACAATGAGAATGTGTTAGATCTTCAACATTGTGACAATTCAGAGTTGTAAGGGATAGTTTGATTTTGTATCCTGTTTGATATAAGACTTATCTCTTCAATATCTCTGCAGAGTTATCCTTTAGCTTTAGCTTGGATATTTCTAGTAATAGGGAGTTCATTCCGTAACAACTAAAATGTATTTTTTTTTAATATATTGAGGCAAAATATACCTCCTCGTAATTTTACCCACTGGCTCTAATCCTTTCCACTGCTATACAGAGCACGGTCCTTACATGTCATTGAACTGCAAACCTTTAACCAGTTTTCAGGCTGCCCTCCCACCCCTGCCTCTTAGATTAAATAATGCCCCATTTCTTCTGCCATTCTTCACACGGCATTGTTGTCAGATCTCCCTCTTCTGGACATGTCTAAGGTTCCAACGTCCTTAGAGGAGGATAGACCAACCAAGCACAGGTCTGTTTATGGCAGTGCAGTCTTTGTGGCCAGCATGGAATCCTAGGGGTCTGTACATTTTCCCCCAGGGAGTGATGGAATGTTGTTGGCAACTGAAATCCATAGGCATTTTTTCCCTATTAATTGGTGCCAAACCCAGAGTTTTGCTATAGTTTAGCAATCATGTTCTCTTTTTGTGTTTAAAGTTTATTTATTTATTTTGAGAGAGAGAGAGAGAGAGGGAACACATGAGCAGGGGAGGGGCAAAGAGAGAGAGAGGGAGAGAGAGAGAATTCCAAGCAGGCTTTGCACTGTCAGCGCAGAGTCCAATGTGGGGTTCGAACTTCTCAACCATGAGCCATGACCTGAGCCGAAATCAAGAGTCAGACGTTTAACTGACTGAGCCACTGAGACACCCCCTCTTTTTGTGTTTAAATTTGGCTTTTGCATTCCAAGCTTTTGCATTTTACCTTTGAGTTTACCCCTATAATTACTACTTTTTGAGACCTCTTTGTATCTTTATTCTGCCACCCAACATATGATCTCTCTTCAATTAATGTCATTTGTAAACTTACAAACTTGCATTGTATGAAGTTTTGCAAGATGTTGATTATATAACCCAATGAAATAGGGACAAATACAGATACCGAGGCCAAGATATTGAACTGCCTTCAGACAGCCCCTAACTTTGATGTAAGTTGTTATGAATGTGTAATAGTGCACATTTCTCTACCCTCTCTATAAAGATCTCACGAACGATGTGTCACATATCCTGTTAAATAAAGGTACATTTCTCCAAGGAATCACCTATGCTGGCAAGTCCAACAAAATACCCAAAGCAACAACAAAAGAAATGTGATTACCTTTGCATGATTTTTTTTTTCTAAGTGAGCCCATAGTAGTGCCCATAATCACTTTTTTCTTACCTTAGTAGTAACAATTTGCCTATTTAATAACACATTGGAAATATTTCCCGGAGTTGACCCTGAGCTCGCTGATCTGTAATTTCCAAATCTCTCCTTCTACTTCTAATGGAACTTGAAATACTTTTCAGTCTTCAGCTGTCTTGCACCTCTCTGTTACCCACAAAGGCTCATTGTTGTGTAAGTATCCAAACATGTCTTTTGGAGATTTTAGGGTATAAGTCTTATGATTCCAGAGGCCAGTTCATTCAAAAACAATTCTTACACTATTTCTTCCATCAATTAGGACTTCTAGTTGTTGTTGTTGTTGTTGTTGTTTTTCGGTCATGTATATATTTGGCTTGACTGTATCTTTCCTGACTTTTCTACTTGAGGACTAAAATCAAATTTGAAAACACAGCTGGAATATCATCTCTGAATCAGTCAGTATTTAGATGCAAAACACACAAAGCATGGTTGCCATTTTAATGAAAAAGGCTTCAATACAGGAATTTTGTTGCTCACAAAGTTTTGCAAGGGCTGGCGTAGTAGGATGTAGGTTGGGCATCCAGGGTATCTCCCAGAGCAGCACTGAAGAACCGGTCTGCAAGTGGAGCCAGTTCTTGGGAAGGTGGGGAGTCCTGAGGTCCCCGTGCAACTGCTGGCTTCCAGAACACACTGTATGGCTGCTGTCAGGAGGTCAGGAAGCCACCTCTGTGCCACCATTGCAGTGACGCTGTGCCTGCCAGAGCCACACCGGGAACAGGCGTTTGCCCCACACCCTAACGCTGGTGGCTGGGCACTAGAACGCTGTCAGCCAGCCACAGATGCAGGCAGAGAAAGAAGAAGCAGTCGGAAGTGAGCTCTTCACCTCACTGCCATCTTCCAACAAGAGCACAGCCGCTAGGCGGACTCTAAATCACATCCGGATCCTTACGTACAAGAGACGTGGGAAAATGTGCCATTCAACTCTTCTGTCCTCCGGAGCAGGAACACACTAGAAGGAGGGTAGAATAATGTGCGCAAACCAATTCACGATGTCGGACACCAAGTTGACCATGCCTTATTAATGTATGGTTCTCCCAGCCGATTTTTCACTCCGTTTTCTGTTCTTGCATGTAGTTTTTTTTTTTTTTTTAATTTTTATCCCGGTATAGCTAACATACAGTGTTATGTTAGTTCCAGGTGTACGATATAGCGATTCAATAATTCTGTACGTTACTCAGTGCTCCTCATGACAAGTGTAATTTTGCGGGCACTGCCATTATAGTGTCTTTCACCCTGTATGACAATTATTTGTTCACATGGTTGTGTTCCTCATTGGACTGAGTTTCTTGAAAACAAGAGTTGTGTATTACGTATTTTTTTTATTGCCAAGGCCCAACATAGTGACTCACAGATGCTGGGGAAACCAATTTAAGAATAGAAGAAAGGATGTGTGCTTTGGAGTCAGAGGAGCTTGGGTTTAAAACTTGCCTCCAACACTTACAAGCTGTGTGGTTTGGGGCAAGTGACGTGAATTCTGTAAACTTGAGTTTCTTATATGTAAAGCAAAATAAATACACTAAACTCCTAGGATTGTTGGGAGCTTTACATGAGAAAATATATAGGAAGCATCTGTCATATAGTTGGGACTCGGTTAATTTTGAGCATTGTTATTATTAGGGCAAATAAATGGTTGCCAGGTTAATGAATCATTGAATAGATTTCCACTTTCACAGTTATTTGTCTTGGCAACAAGGCAGACTTTGAAGAGCTCAGCTTTTTCTCCCCTTCTGTGTCATTATACTCTCTATTTTGCTTATTATTCTGAAAAATGGAAATTTAAAAATTTATCATTCTTTGCATTTTTTCCCATTTTTTTGCTGGTCCTGAGCTTTATCTTCTTTTGACCTCTCTCTTCCTCTTTTTTTTTTCTTTTTAACAGTTTTATGCTATTCCTCTTTCTAAAATCGATGTGTTATTTTAAAATTTTAGGTGAGCAGATAGTCCCTTCACAGAACCTGGTTCTATTTGATGCTTTGTGTCTCCTTTTGCCTTTATTGGGACAATCTAGAATTAAGTGCATTTTCGCGGTTTCTCCTTCCAAAGGGCCATGTTCCCCTTGAGCATCCTGGGCCAAAGAATCATTCCTCACTTTTGGAAATCTGTTTCCCTAAAGTTTCGAGGCTGTTGTTAACCAGCCTCACCTGTGGCAAAAAGTAAAATGTAGTTTCTTTCATTGAAGGAACACATCCACTTCATGTAACCAGATAGTTCTTCCCTCTTAGTAAGAATTACAGCCAAACTATCATATCCCTTTGTTGTTTCCTGAACTTTTTGAGAGAGATCATCAGGAAGTAGGGAGAAGTATTTATCAGACATGCTGCCATTGTTATTAGCAAAGTCAGCCTTTTGGCAGAGATAGTGGCATCTGAAATTCTGGGTCATTACTATATTTTTATTTTGTGTCAGTTTTGGCACCTGTTTGGGGAGGAATCAAAACTATCCATTGCCCGACAAGGCCAGCTACAATTTGTGCCTAGAAAAGATTCATTGTGATTTCATTTTCACTAAAAGCTTTTCATTGTGGGTTTACTTCAGGTTTTAGATTTAAGTTGTGTTTGCTTTTTTTTTTTCTTTTTTTTGCACTGTGGTGTCATCTCCATTTCATTTTAATTTTTTTCTTGTAAGAAAGGTACATCCCTCCTGAGACATAACCCATAATTAGTTCCCCATCACATCTTTCTTTCAAGTAGGTATTCACGCACAACACAGAGCTCAGTGTGGGCTTGAATTCACTACCCTGAGATCAAGATCTGAGCTGAGATGCTCAACTGACCGAGCCACCCAGGCGCCCCATCAAGTTTTGGGGATGATACTTGCTTTCTTCTATTAACGATGTTTGAGCTTTGTTGCTAGCTATGTAGTCGTCTGAGCGTGTAGGCACTGCTATCACCGATGATAAGGTTTGTTGAATGATTATGTGTGGTTTTATAAATGTTATTCCATTTTTCCTCTCAATAATTATATACAGTAGATACTTCATTATTCTCATTTTATGGATGAGGAAACTGAGGCGTAGTGATGGTAGGTGCCTTGCCAGGGCCACGTGGCCAATGAGTGAAAGAGTTGGGGACTCAAAACCAAGTCATTCTGGCTTGAGAGCCCGTGCTCCTCAGGATAGTGACACACTGACCTCCTCGGACCATTGGTCTGATCATTTTCTCTTGATTCTACTGAGTACCTCCTCCATCACACTCTTCCTTTCCCTTATCTGACCTAACAAGCTCTCTGGGTATTTTCGTGCTCATCTTCCAAATAAGTTTCATGGTGTGGCTCCCTTGATAAGATAGGCAAGCTGATCACCAAGAACTGGAACCACGGCAACTCAGATAACCCAGAATAATCTTCTCATCTCAAACCCTTTTAATCACTTCTGCAAAGCCCTTTTTGCCATGTAAGGTAACATATCCCTAGGCTCCAAGGATTAGAGTGTGGCCATTTGGGAACAATATTCTGCCTGCCACAGAAGATACTGTGACCCTGGACTTCAAACCCTTTTGATCTCTAGTTACTTCTTTTATTTCAGCCTCAAGGTCTTACAACACTTAAATGTTTCTTAAAAAAATTTTTTTAATGTTTATTTTTGAGAGAGAGAGAGAGAGAGAGAGAGAGGGAGAGAGAGAGAATGCAAGCAGGGGAGGGGCAGAGAAGAGAGAGAGGGAGACAAAGAATCTGAAGCAGGCTTCAGCCTCTGAGCTGTCAGCACAGAGCCCAAGGCGGGGCCCGAACTTATGAACTGTGAGATCATGACCTGAGCCAAAATCAGCAACTGAGCTACCCAGGTGCCCCAACTCTTCAATGTGTCTAAATAATAGTTCCATTTTTCTTCTAGTAGTATTACTCATTCCCATATGAATTAGCAAAAGTGAGTTAATGTTTTGGGTGTAATAAGTATTGTCAGGTGTTTCATATTTGAATCTGAAGAAAAAATATATTCCCAGTTGATGATGTCCTAATATATCTAGCCTCTTTTATGGCATTCAGAGGAGAAACAATAATCATGGTGTCTTTTTCCTTGGGCCTCGTTAGCAGGTGACTGATTATATTGAGGAGAGTAAAGTGGAGGGGAGGGAGGAGTGAGAGAGGAATCCTAGGTTTTCTAGTTGTGTCACAGAGAGGGTAATAAGAGTAGCACCAATTCAGAGACAGACACTGGAGAAGTAGGAGTGGAAAAAAAAGACCGAGTTCAGTGTCAGAGACAAATGTAGTCACTTGGCCCTGTGGGCATGAATGAGGTCATGCTACTATTAACAATCAAATTACATTAGTTCAATATATAACCAAAATCTTACCCTCAGACAACGTTCCCTTTCTGTAGTATTTCTGGGAGTCTCCAGAAGGGTGTGCCTTAAACACTCATGGCCACCAGTTTCTGCAGTTCTCCTGCTGTTTGCCATTGAACTCTGGCAATGGTATGTACCTTGCCTGCTGACACTCAGCGTTTCCAGCTGATGCTCTTGCCCTCACTGTTTCTCTAGGGAAAAGCTGGCCTCCTGAGAGAGCTGGCTTCCAGTGCAACCCAAGGTTGTAAAACTCTCAAGTGCTAGAATGGTGCTGACATCCCTTAATTCTTTCCAGAAATGGAGAGAGTGTCCCTTATCCTCAACTGGTGCTTCATTTTGTTATTAGGCCTGAAAGCATTGCTTGTGTATCCTGGGTTGCACTGATTTTATGAAACGACTGCTGTTTGTTTTTTCCTGAGGAGCTCAAAATCCAGTCTATAAAATTAAGTAGGGGACAAAATGCCATTGTGCTCCTTCCCTTGTCCTAGCCTTTTTGTCTTTCTGTGGCCACAGACATATACTTCCTCTGTGTTTAGCCAAACAACCCTTCCTGCATATCTGTCCATGGAAAAGATGTCCATAGATTCATTGGTCAGATCACTATTTATTTCAGATTTACTGAGCTTCACTGTATCTGAATTCTTTTGTGCTCAGGTAGAACCATCCATCACATTGACATTTTGACCTCAAGATGTCTGTATATGGTCTAGGTGGAGATGTCCTGCTTTAAAACAGAAGCAAGAATCTAATCTATAGTCATTTCTCTCTCTCTCTCTCTCTCTCTCTCTCTCTCTCTCTCTTTCTCCCTCTCTGAGAGTTACCCAAGCACTGATGATGCTTTCAAGTTCAGATGTAGAAGAGTTTCCACTAGTGAACAAGGAGCATGACAAAAGAATGTACCCGAACAGGACCACTGGACCCTGGGGAATAACTTTTAAGGATTAGAAGGGGGAAAGAGGAGCCCTTTTGAGAGTGGTCTCAAAAGCAAGAATACAGCCAGAAAAGAACATTGCAAAAAAAAGCAAAGGAGGTAGAGAACTTTAAGAAGCAGGAAGTAAGTAAATATAAAGATACAGCAAAGGATTCCCATAAGAAGGTGACTGAATTTTTCTCATTTTGTGGGAAGGGACAGTTCTGAGGTCACTGACAACTTTAACAAAAGCAGTTTTGATAAAATGGTGCCAATGAAAGCCAGGTTACAATGGGATTAGGGGGTACATGGGAAAAAGCCATGGGAGATTGGGAAATTATTCTTTCAAGAAGTTTGAATTGGAAAAGGAGAAGGAAAAAGAGAGGGTGTTAGCTATTATTTGCTCAGAAACCTCATCCTGTGGAACCAGAGGTAAGGGAATAAAAATAGGTAAGGAAGGGTGTGTGTGTGTGTGTGTGTGTGTGTGTGTGTGTGTTAGCGTTCATGAATGGCTTCAATTTTACCATTGAAGAAGGAGGCATGATCATTTACTAAGAGTCAGGGGATTAAGAGATTGAAGTTGGTGGGAGAGGAGGAACAAAAGAAGAATCGTGATCTCCAATCATTCCTGGAGAGGAAGTGACCATAAACAAGTCTAAGTAGAGACAAGTAGAATTAAAGATCTACAGGAGACCAGGAATAAAAAACCACTCTGAGTAAAGGTGACCATGAGAATGAGGTGGGAGGGGGGGCAACTGGAGGTAAGGAAGTCAAAAAGAAGACTGTTTTCAGTGATGTTTCACATAGATGTTGAAATTTCTCAGGTTACGATAGGAGGTGGGGAAGGAGAAGGCTTTGGGCAAGATGCTGAAACCCTCGATGTGTATGGACTAACCAGAAGGTGGGAAGAGAAGAAGAGTATAAAGTGTATGGTGATGTAGTAGAGTCCCATGCACCTAAGGGCAGGGGGAATTTGAGAGAAGGAGAAAACTGTTTTTAGAGTTGCACTGGGCACTGGGAGAACACTAGTTGGTACTCTGTGGACTGATAAGCCCCGTGGTGCGGGCACAATGAAAGGGTTGGGGAAGCAGGCCAAAGGTGATGTTGACCAAGAGGGAGAAGCATGGTTGGCAAAGTGCATGGGAGATGAGGTGGCAGACCCTTCTGCACACACTGGGTAGAGAACCATCGTGTACGGTAACGACAGCAAGGTTTTGATCTAACCAACCGAAAATACTCCAACTTTGGCACCGTTGTTGCCATGACACTGATTGGCTGAAGGGCCTTGGGAGCACCCGGTTTTGTTGTCACGGAGGCTGCTGTTCACCTGTAGAAGGGCCTTCCTCTGGAGAGGGCTTGCTCTGGCTGTGGGGGATCTCGGGGCACACGTGCATCATTTATGTCTTATTTTTCAACGTGCCAATTTTTGATGGCCAGTTCAGTGTCCTTCAGACAGCCCGTGATCTTTTTCTTCTTTCTGCCTTCATTCTTGAAATTATTTCTGTTAGTCTACAAAGGAATCAGTTATTCAACTATTAAGCTAGAGCACAAATAGGCATGCTTTATATTCTTTCACTTCTCCTTAGAAACTAAGCAAAAGTTGGGGTTGCATGTACTCTCAAGACACTGGAGTGTGGCTGGGAGTCAGCAGTCGAGGAGCCATGGCATGGATCCAAATGAATGCACTAAGTCTGGAGGACAAAGAAATACAGGTCTGGATAGCAGGCAATGGTTAATCCCAAACCAGCAGGTCGCTGTCATAAAATGGTGAGGCGGGTATGCATTCTTCCAGGGGCCATGTCAGAAATAACAGACTTGAGCAGTGGGCGGAACAACTTGATATGTGTGCCTCAAGCAGAACTTGTTTCTGAGACAATTTTTATAAACATCAAAACGCAATTTCACTTTGGTTGGTCTGAGACCTCAGAGAGAATTTTATGGTGAGTACCTCAGTCCAGGGTATGGGGAATATGAGCAAAGGGAGATCCTGGCAGAAATTAAGCAGATTAATTCAGTTCATCTCCCTTTCCATACACAGTCTGGTCAGTTCAAAAAGCTTATGCTTTTTCTGACATTTATGTATATTTTTCGACCTTTCTTTGAATAAATTATTTTGCATATCAAGTCTCTCTCTGAACACATCATTTCTAAAGCAAGATGTTACGCTCTGAATTTAAGAGTAATGTCCATTTTTCCATATCCTAGGTTTAAGCCAGGCTCTGGTCACATCAGTAAGTTGTTTATCTTTATTAGCTCTAAGTTCTGAAAAGGTGTACATGTTATTATAGGCAAGGCATCCTACATGCAAAGCAGACACACTGATAGCTACAGCTTTACTCTTTATAGATTAAGCAATAATCTAGAAAAATACCTTTGTTTCCAACAAAATAAGATTATCTTCTACCAGTTCATTTAATGACTATTTCCAACCGTCTCTAGCTTTTTAAAATGTATTCCCCCCCCCCTTCTATGTGCTGATTTCCATCTACACATATCTCTGTGGAGTGCAAGAGTCAGGGCAACCACACCCAGTTTGCCACCAGCATGACATAAACACTCTCATCTGGAAGAGTAATTTATGGCTTGAGAGAGGATTGGGCAAAAAGAACAAGGGAGATGAGTAGAACCGGCTAATGAGGCTGGTGGAGGAGGAGGCCTCTTGGAGTGTGCTCAAGGGAAATGAGTGCCACTGCTGGGTTGAGGGAGGACAGAAGGATGGCAGCCAAGGCTGGTTAATGGCAGACAGAGAAGCCAGTAACACACAGATAGCCCAAGTAAACCATGCCAGGAGCAGGGGGATTTGGGGAAAGCGAGGGAGGAGAAAAGAGAAAAAAAAAACCTGTCAAGTTACCAACTCCCAATTTTAATGGGGACTCTGAAATAGAAACAGAGAAAGGGTGTGACTTGTCTTTTTTGGTACCTTGAGCTGTGTGTAGCCTCAGTCTCTGATTCTTTCTAACCTTATTTCCTTCCCTTCCCTTCCGTTCCCTTCCGTTCCCTTCCCTTCCCTTCCCTTCCCTTCCCTTCCCTTCCCTTCCCTT
>NC_064813.1:17982204-18045238 GCF_023721935.1 Panthera uncia
TTCCCTTCCCTTCCCTTCCCTTCCCTTCCCTTCCCTTCCCTTCCCTTCCCTTCTCTCTCCGCATTCATGCTCTCTCTGCTCCTTTCTTCTGGCCCTGCTTCCCCATGTTGAAGAATTGTTTGATGTCATCATAGCTCCAAACCATCAATTTGTCAATACAGGAAATTGTCATTATTTTTCATAAAGGAGAAAGGGAAAGAGAATGTGACTAATATCCAGGGAAAAGCAGGCGACAGTCCAAAAAACATTGTGTCTCCAGGAAAGCAGCAGAAGGAATATCCCTCTGATCACATGTGACATCACCTCATGGAATTTGGATGATTTCTTGGGGCTTAGAACTATTTTTCCAAGATATTATAAGTCAATATGAAAAAGTATTTTTTAAATCTGTTTTCTCCCAAGTATCTGTGGTTCGAAAGCAAACTCTTTTTTGTTTCTTAACTCTTATTCCCCTTTTTTTGGTTCTGTTCCAAAGAACACAGAAACAATCTTCTTTGGGATCTCTGTTTCTTGGGTACTCCCTGCCAGTATATCCTACATGTGGATTAAATAGATTGCATCAACAGTGTGGTTGGGAGGCAGAACAAGCAAGAGAAGAAGGGTCACGCTGTCCTAACATGAGCTTCTGGATTTCAGCTGGTCTAGCAGAATGGCAGCAATGAAGCATGATCTGTGAAGGAAATTTCCAACTAATGTTGAGGGAGCTGTCTGCCCAGTTCAAGCTGTGATAGGGACATTCCCCTTTTTGAGTGGCAGACCATGATATCACTACGGGAAGCATCCAGTGGATCCAAAGGGCCACTGAGCTCTGCTTTAGTTGCTTGTTCTTAAAATAGCTCTTCAGTGAGACTGTTGAGTGAGTCTGTTTGCTTATGGTAAGTTTAAAGTTTCACTGATGCGAGGAAGATGAAGGTCTTTGGCTATGTATGAGCTCATAAAGGGACAGCATGCTTGTTTCCCTTTTTTATGGGCCGCACGGCATGTGTTTTTAGTAGACCTTTAATTCTGTGCATAAGTGCAAACATGATATTGCCAAGTGCTTTGAAGGCCACCAGAAAAGATACTTGTTAGGTAGCATAAGGTAGTCGGAGTTGGAGTCGTGTCTACAGATTAAGGGACTAGAAAGAAAAATACATACACAATTAACATTCTTTGCAGTTACTTTATGATATCTTTTCCTACCCATAACTCATCTTTTCTTTTTTCTCTTTTTACTTTATGTTTCCTAGTCACCATTATGTTTTTTTTTTTTTTTAAATAAGGCCCAAAGTCACCATATACTGAAACAGAGATTCAATTGGTCCTCTGATCATAGTAACATTCATGCAGTGTGGCAGAAGGAACCAGGAACTGAGAGTTGGAACTTCACCATGGCCTGGGGTTAATCCTCTGGGCAAATAATTAGGACTATCATTAGATTTATCTTGAAAAAATAACCTAGATGTAGAGTGGGAATGGAGTATGACATCAAACACTGAATATTCATATAAATAATATAGTGCTAAAAATACCGTGCTAATAATAAAATAACTCCACATTATTTATCGTGGAGTAAATCTTCCAAATGTGTGTTAGTGCCTTTTTTGTGATCTTTATGACAGCCTGGTCTCTGCCCCTCTGCCCCTCCAGAGGGCAATGCTGGCTGGGAGTGTCAGAGTCTGATTCGGTCTGGCTCTGCTGTTTTCTATGTACTGATCCTCGGCGTGACGTGCTCTCCTCTTGTGTGCTGTCCAGGGCATACATGAGTGTGAAGGAGCTGAAGGAGGCACTGCAGCTCAACAGTACTCACTTCCTCAATGTCTACTTTGCCAGCTCCGTGCGGGAAGACCTTGCAGGCGCTGCCACCTGGCCTTGGGACAAGGAAGCCATCAGTCACCTGGGTAAGTGAAGACCAGATATGGCAGAAAACTTAAGGGGGCCCCAAGGGACTATGCGAAGGGAGTTTGAGGAAAAAAGAAATAAAGAGAAAAATACATTCACTCCGTGAATTCGCTGCCTTGGGCTGAGGATGGCTTTTGGGAGAAACTGTCAAAATGTTTAACACAGATAAGAAAGAGGTATTAGAGCAAACAGTGGCAAATACTCAGGATGTTCTAGACAAATATATGATCTCTAGGTAAATAAGTTGCTGATGTGTAATAAGATCCGTTTTACATCTTGGAGAGCCTCGAGGGGGAAATTAGCAAAGAAGTTGGCTGGACTGTAAAACCTGGTTTGCAGTCATCACTGTGCAGAAAGGCTGGCGTGCTGTGCGTATGGGTCCTCGGGATCCACGGATCCAGGATCGGGGGGCCTGAGGATATCCTGGGAAATTCAGGCCGGTGGGACTTGCCTGCTTACCTAGGAAAAGGGTGACACCTTAACACTTGAACCTCTGCATTCTTAAGAAATATAATTCCTGTTACAATGTGTTATCATTGTTATGAAGGAAATCTTACTGATCAGTCAATAAGTCATTAAATCAGTTAATGTGGATAAAAAGGAATTACACAATAAAATTTATATGTAGAGTCTTGAGTGGGATTCTACCAAAATTTATTTTAAAACTGCATTACCATAACTGGGAGGCATCTTTCATGTCTGAAAGAGAATGACTGTAGAGACTAGAAACCATTTTATAAATGACTTGAAATAGGTTATGTGAAGTTAATCTTCTTAGTAATCATTTATGAGGCAGAGAGAAATAAATTGAAGGAAGATCACATAATGCTGTAGATGTGAAATCCATGTATGATTGGGTCATTGTGAAGTAGAGTCCAAAACAGGTTGAACTGATAATTAAAGAAAATATGAGCAAGTTGTCAAAGGACAGCTAGTATTGTGGATTGGGGAAGGTGGAAGACGAGAAGTAGGTTAGCAATAGATGAAAAAATATTGTTTGCTGCTCAGGGGGAAACCAGAACGTGAAGATCTCTGGAGTGAATCAGGTCAACATCTAGAAGGGGTACATATCTCAAGCAAAGGAGGAGACAATAAAAAATTAAACATGGGGTGGTCCAAACTGAATGCTGTGTTAGTATGTTGGGTTTCATTGACTCTGTGGTATGCGATACAGTTTTAGGGCTCTGCAATCCTTGTACCACTAAATTTTATATTTGCAGCTCAGGGTACATGAGAAATCAGAAACTTGTGGGGTTAGTGCTTTCTAGATGAAAGCAAATGTGTCATTCTAGCCTTCATGGTAGGCTAGAGGGTCATATTCCAATAATGCATTTAATAATAGTGAGTTCAGAGGAACACACAACACTGCAAAAAAGTATCCCCAAGTTAGTGCACACCTGATTTGCCAATGTTTAACATTTTTGGTGTATATGTGAGAGGGTCCTGACGGCAAGGTTTACCTGGCAGTAGTTTTCATGATTCCCAGATCTATCATTGGGAACTGAATCTATGTGTTTAAAAACCTTTAGAAGTGATCTGTCTGGCCATTATGGAGACAAGTCTTGGACTCCTGATAAGAATCACTGGGCTGGGAGCAGACCACCGAATGTTTTCTAACTTTATTGGAGCTGAGCCATTGACAAGATTCATTTAACTATAAAAATGGATAAAATTAAAAAAAAAGTTATTTGAAGACATCAGACAACAGCCAAGACAACAAGGATGAAGGCCCAATCCCAGTGAGAAGAAAATGCATTAAAGTGAGATCTGTATGTAACTCAGTTGTTTTTTTCCATTCAGGGAAATTGCCAAATTCTCAGTGAAAGGAATAGAGGCAGAGCAGAGAGCAGCTAGAGCCTGATGAAATCTCACTACTGGGGAGACAAAAATTGGAGGTCAGGCCTTCTAAGTCATCCGAGACTCCCATAGAAATAGAAATCCCATCCAAGTACTAACCAGGCCCGACCCTGCTTAGCTTCCGAGATCAGACAAGATCAGGCGCGTTCAGGGTGGTATGGCCGTAGACGAAATAGAAATCCCAAAAAAGAGCCTGATGTTCTGCTCAGAATTTTCTTTTAAAATATCTGCTAACTACTAACCCACGCATTCTTAGGGCTAGTGGCCAAGAAAACAAATATAAAATAACTTCTAAGAGATTAAAAAACCAAACAATGGTTTCAGGAGTCTCATAGTAGAGGGGAGAAAAAAATTGGAGCTGAGGCCCTCCCTGTCAAGGAGGAGGGGCCCTGAGAGACAGAAAGGGCCCATATAATACAAAGCTTAAAATCCAGCCTGGAACACTCTTAAATCTCTGCGTGAAAGAAAGTCATTTGCTTATATTTAAATGCCTAGCAAAAGAAAATTGAATATACTCTAGAGGAAGACAGCATCATGAAGAGCTTCTACAAGTTGTTATGCACAGTATCCAGCAATCAATAAAAAATTATCAGTTATGCCAAGAGACAGGACCAAATGATGGTAAATAAGCAATCATTAATAAATACAGACTCACAGATTACCCAAATACTGGAGTTATTGGATATTGGCTTTAAGATAATTATATTAATATGTTAAAAATGTATTTAAAATGGAGAGTATATTCAGAGAACTGGAATGAATAATAATGAATTAAATGGAAATTTTAGAACAAAGGTATAGATTGAAATTAGGAAATTAATAGGTTTGTGAGTAAGGGAGAGAATAAAAGAACTAAAAGATTGTAGAAAACATTCATACTGAAGCTCAGGGAGAAAAAGTCTTGGAAAAATATAGAAAATAACTTGAGACATGTGAGACCTGATGGAAATTTTCTAATGTAAATTGGAGATCTGGAAGAAAAAGAAAGCTATCGGGTCAAAAAAATACCAAGGAGATAATGGCTGAGACTTTTGTAAAGTGACAGAAGATATCAAACCACAGATTCAAAATGTTTTACAAACCCCAAGAAGGATGAAATAGAGAGAAAATAACAACTAGATCCATTATAGCAAAAGTACTTACCGACCAAAAACAGAGCAAAAACCCCTCAGAAGTAGCTAGAGAAAAAAGGTACATTACTTTAAAAGGAGAAACAGTGACATTCATATGCTGACTTTTCAACAGAAACTATGGGGGTCATCAGAGAGCAGATATAATTTCTTAGGTGCTAAAAGAAAATAACTGTCAACTTAGAATACTGTATTCAGCAAAAATATCTTTTAAAATGAAGAAAAATTTAAAATATAGTCAGATAGATAAAAACTGAGATGATTTGATATCAGCAGTAAAATAATACTGGAGAAAACTATGCAAGCAGAAAGAAAATGACCCCAGATGGGAAGTAGAGACATATAAAATGGAATGAATGATATTAGAAAGGATACAAATATTAAAGGTAATAATAAAAATGTGTTTTTGGTTTAAAATATGGGTAGAATCAAAAGATAACAACAACCACACAAAAGACAGAAAATAAATGAAGTTAAAGAACTTAAGGTGCTTTCCTTGCCTGTATCTAGAAAAATACTGATTTTAGTAATTTTAGATAGTAATAAGTAAAAAATGCATGTTGTTACCTTTAGGGTGACCATTAAAAGACAAATAATCTTTTACAAGTTAAACCAGCAAGCCATGAATTGACCCAGAAAAGGCAACAAAAGGAGAGAAAATAGGAATAAATAACAGAACAAATAGAAACAAAAAGTAAGATATTGATTAAGACCTAATGTATTAGTAATGTTGAATGCAAATGGAAAAAACATATCATTTTTTTAAATAAGATGTCCCATGAAATGTTTTGAGATACCCATATGTTTTAATTTTTTAAAAATTTATTGAGCGAGAGAGAGAGGGAGAGAGAGGAAGCACGAGTGGGGGAGGGGCAGAGGGAGAGGGAGTCTCTTAAGCAGCCTCCATGCTCAGTGTGGAGCCGACGTGGGACTCGATCTCACGACCATGAGATCACGACCTGAGCAGAAATCAAGAGTAATATGCTCAACCGACTGAGCCACCCAGGCCCCTGTAAACAATACCACTTTAAAGTCAAAAAATTGTCAGATTGAAAACAAAACCCAACCATGTGGTGCTTGTAAGAGACATTTCTTAAACATGAGAACACAAAAAGACTGAAAGTATAAGGATGAGAATATATGTATAATGAAGATACTAGTCCAAAGAAAGTCAGTATAGCTTTCTTATATCAGATAAAGTAAACTTTAAGGTAGTACATATTACCAGAGATAAGTAGGAATACTTTATAATGATGAAAAAGTAAATTCAATTAGAAAATATAACTGTGATAAATTTGTACATCCAATAACATGCCCAAAAATATGTAAAGCAAAATTTGACAAAAAGAAAAAGAAAATAGACAAATCCAAGATCATAGTTGGTGTTTTAAAAACAATTTTCTCAGAAAATAGTAAATAAATATTTAGTAGAGGTCTAGAATATTTGAAAAATGATAAATAAATGACTTAGTTAACAAAATTAGGAAAGTGTATTTAAACAGTGAAGAATATACGTGGTTCTCATGTGTCATGGAAAATTTACCAAGGGCCAAAAAGTAAACTACAGAGAATTGCCATCAGGAAGTCTTTGCTATCTCATATCACTGGAAAGAAGCTAGAAGTCAATAACAAAAAAAAACCAACAAAAAACTAGAAAGTCTCCAAATATTTGGAAACTATGTAATAAACTTCTAATTACCTCATGGTTCAAAGAATAAATTGTAAGGGAAATAGGAACATATTTTAAAATGATTATGACAATAGGGCGTATCAAAACTTGTGGTATATACGAGAAGCTGTAAGTAGAGTGAAATCTGTAGCTTTATACATTAGAAAAGGAAAAATCGAAGCTATCCATCTCAAGAAACGAGCAAAGAAAACATATTAAATAAAAAATGAAGACAGAGGAAGTAATAAAAAGAATAATGAAAAAGAGAAGAAATAAGAAGAAAGTGAACATTACTTAGAAAAAAGTTCAGTTTTTTAGGGGAGGGGCCAAGAAAAACTGATCAAAAAATAAAACACGAGAGAGAAAGAATATATTGCCACTATGAGACATGAAAGAGGTAATATTTTTATATATGCTACAGACATCAATAGCCAATAGGTATTTTCAGCAAATGACGTTACAGCAATTGGGCATTCATGGGCCAAAAAAAATTGAATTTCAATATGAATCTCACACCTTGTAAAAAATTAACTGAACATAGATCAGAGATTTAAATATAAAAAACAAACCTATAGAGCTTTTAAAAGAAGACATAAGAGAAAATCTTCAGGGCAGGGCTAGATGAAGAGTGCTTACATATGCACTCAAAGCATGGTCCATAATAATAAAAACTGATAAACTGGACTTAAAACTTAAAAAATTTTCTCTGAGAAACACTTTGTTAAGATGAACAAAGAAATGGCAGACTTGGAGACAATATTTGAAGACCACACATCTCCTAAAAGATCTGTATCTAGGATATATAAAGAATTTCAAAATTCACTAGTAAGATATTCCAGTTAGAAAATGGGCAGAGACATTCAGGGCACCTGGGTGGCTCAGTCAGTTAAGTGTCCAACTCTTGATTTCAGCTCAGGTCATGATCTCATGGTTTGTGGGACTGAGCCCCATGTTGGGCTCTGTGCTGACAGTGGGGTGGGGGTGGGGCCTGCTTGGAGTTCTCTCTCTTCCTGTCTCTCTGCTCCTCCCTCTCCCTCTCCCTCTCCCTCCCTCTCTCTCTCTCTCTCTCATAAAATAAATAAATAAACATAAAAAAAGAAAAGAAAATGGGCAAAGACATGAACAGACATTTTACCAAAGAAAATAAGCACATGGAAAGATGTTCAGAATTATTAGCCATTAGGGAAATGCAAATTAAAACCATAGTGAGGTATCATAACACACTTTTTAGAAGAGCTAAAATAAAGAACAGTGATAATACTAAATGCTGGTGGGGATGCAGAGAAACCAGATCTCTCATACATTGCTGGTGGGAAAGTAAAATGGCACAGCCACTCTGGAGAGTACTTTGGCAATTTCTTATAAAACTAAACCTATGCTTACCCCATGATCCAGCAGCTGGACTCTTGGACATTGATCCCTGATAAATCAAAACATACGTCCACTCAAAAATCTGTACATCAGTCTTCATGGCACCTTTATTTGTAAGAGCCTAAGAACTGGAGAAGACAAACATGTCCTTCCATGCTAACTGCCTGAGCGAAGTGTGGTACGTCCATACAATGGAATACTACCCAGCACTAAAAAGGAACAGAGTGGGGAGGCACCTGGGTGACTCAGTCGGTTAAGCGGCTGACTTTGGCTCAGGTCATGATCTCACGGTTCGTGGGTTCAAGCCCCGCGTCGGGCTCTGTGCTGGCAGCTCAGAGCCTGGAGCCTGCTTCGGATGCTGGGTCTCCCTCTCTCTCTGCCCCTCCCCCACTCACGCTCTGTCTCTCTCTCTCAAAAAATAAAAACGTTTAAAAAGGAAAAAAGCATGAATACATACAACAACTTAGATGCATCTCAAGGATATTATGCTGAATGAAAAAAAATCTCACAAGTTACATGCTGTATGATTTAGGTGGCATTCTCAAAATTCTATGTAGTAGCCTCAAAATGAGGAAATTATGGAAATAACAAGTTAGTGGTTGCCAGGGGCTGGGATCGGGGTATGGGGAGAGGGACGTAGGATGGGTGTGACATGAAGGATAGCAGGAGAGATTCTTAATGGTGATGGAATGCGGTGGTAGTTCAAGGTATACGTGTGATAAAATTGCGAAGAACCGCAAGACACACACATACACACACAAGTGATCGTTACAACTGGTGAAATCCGAGTAAGTTCTATGACCTCTATGTGCTCTGCGAAGGCTCACTGAATGAAGGGATGAATGAATAAGTGAGTGAAGGTATGAAATTGAAGTGGTTTCAAGAAGAGTTGAAATTGTCTCATGAGTCACTGGCTCATAACGAATTGCAAAAGAAGCTAGACATATTTATATTTTATTCTTAAACCCCTGAGGAATAACTGTTCTATAACATGTTCCTGAATGTGCTTTTCAAAAGTAGAAGACTAGACTGAACAGCTGAAAGGCCTGGCTCAATATGAAGTTGCTCACGTTCTTATTTATTTCTGGTACGGTCATAACTGTGACTGAACAAAGGAACCATATTGACATGACTCAGGGGTAGAGCAGGTGTAGCATTACGTGATAGAGGAAGACATTAGGATTTTCTAAATAGGGTCTTTCCAAGACTCAAGATTAAGATTGTCTGTTTGTGTCAACATTCAAGAACCCTGCATTTTGAGGGTCGGCAGATAAGTACACTAGCCTGAGAGTTTTGAAGACTGAATCTAGTTTCTGACTACCAACGCCTTAAGTCGGTATGCACAAAGACCGATGTACTGCATGCTTGTGCTTTTCCATCCACAGCATTTCTGACTTCTAGCAAAATTTTGTGCTTTTAAGACTGTGGTAACGCAGGGTAGAATTCTTTAATAAATAAATAAATGAATGAGATCCCCTTGAGCTCTAACGTTCGGTAGTTGGACATCTTTGGCCTTAGTACGCAGCACTTGAACCGAAAGTATATCTTCAAAGGCAGGAGACTTAAATTTACAGTAAACCAGCCTTTTTGTAAGCTCGCCATACCGTTCTCATAATCATTTATTCAAAGAAAAGCTGTCGACTCGGTCTGTGGCAATAGAGTTACAACAATAAAATGAGTTCACCCTAAAGGTTTGCGCTGCGTAACAGCGAGGCAGACATACAAATAACACACTTCCGCTATGGTGGGATGGCACCTAACGTGAGGTCAGGTAGGAACAGGGAGAGAAAGTGCCTAACTGTGCTCAGAGCATCAGGGAAGAACTCCCAGAGGGGTGGAGGCTTGAGAGGACAGTTGAAAGAGGAGCCATAGTTGGCTTGGCAGACCATGAGACCGAATTCCGGGCTAAAGGAGCTGAGGGATACCAAGGTTCAGGCCGTTCAAAACCTGGGCGTGCTGAGGAGTGGAATGTACTTGGGATGGCTAGAGCAGTGCCTTCCAAACTTACTTTTGCTGTCTAAAAGCAACATCTAAAAATATAATTAGAAGCTTAAATAGCGGCAAAGAAAATAACTCCTGCCATATTATTTTAAATTATTGACGTTTTAAAATAAAATTTAAATGTACTCTCCTAAGTGAATCTTTGGTCACATAATGATTTGATAATTACCATCATTCACAAATTCATGGCCATGCACTTTTTTTTTTTTTTTAACACTGGCAAGTGATTCATTGTACTTTTTTTCTCTTTGAATTTGTGTTTCCGTTCCATTTCTCCTGTAGAACTTCACACTAACGTAGCATATACATGTTTTTAAAAGTCTTTAGTGAGTCATCTATTTCTCTGCCAAAAACATATTTTATTTTATTTATTTTTATTATGTTTATTTATTTTTAACAGCGAGAGAGACAGTGCAAGGATGGGGGGTGGGACAGAGAAAGAGAGGGAGACACAGAATCTGAGCAGGCTCGAAGCTCTGAGCTGTCAGCACAGAGCTCGACGCGGGGCTTGAACTCACGGAATGTGAGATCATGACCTGAGCTGAAGTCAGACGCTTAACCGACGGAGCCACCCAGGAGCCCCCAAAAACATATTTTAAATAAATAAAACAACTCTTTTGTGATAACGTTTCAATTAAACTTTTTATTTCGATATAATTGCATGTCCACATATGTTCTAAAATACGGTACCAAAAGATTCTACGTACCCTTTACCCATTGTCCTCCAGCAGTAACATCAGCAAAACTGTAGTGCAGGAACACAAACAGGATATTAACATTGATACTGATCATAAGTTATAAAGTGTCAAAAGATTTCTTCTCAGTGAGTCATCTTTTGAAATGATTACTTGTCCAAAATTGATCAAAACACTGTCTTAAAATGTTGATTAATAACTAGCAAACAAAAAGAGAAATGCCTATTTTAATGAGAAAAATGTGGCTTTTGTTCCTCAAATTAGTTCTTGTCTCTGTGGATGAATAGTAGTTATTGCTACAGGGTAACAAGATTCAGCACCAGTTATACATTGCCTTTTGTTTTCTTTGATAGCTCTGAGTGCTGAGAAACTTGTTAACATAAATAGATGGGAAAAAAAGGAACTCTGTTTGATTGACTGAGTGCATAGTGGTGCCAAGGTAGAAAATACAGGAAGAGAAGGAGCACATGGGGAGCTGGTTTGGTTTGGATATGTTGAGTTTGGGGTCTCTGCAATCTGACTATGAAGGCACTTTCACAGAAGCAAGAGGAGGAGCTGGATTCAGGGCTATACCAGCTACCTAAAGACAGAGCTTTGAGAAAGTCCTGTGTGGGCCACAGATGCAGCTGCTGCAGAGAAATGAAGTCAGTACAAGTCATTTTGGCCAGGTTAGAGAGGAGAATCTGTCGCTCTCTGGCACAGAAGTTAGACACTTCAGAGTTTTCTGGGCCAGTCATCTTTCTAATTGTTCTAGGTGGTGCCCGTACGGCCAAAGAACACTCTGAAATCCTGATCAGATCACTAGCAACATGCCCCAGTGTCCAGGAGACCCTGGAACTGAGTGGGAGGGAACTTGAACCTGGCTCCTGATGAGGGTGTAAACCTATCGGGTCTTCAGGTCATGTAGAAAAAGTCTTTGAATAATAGGGTGGGCTATGGCCTCCCTTCGATAAGAACAAATGGAATCTT
Organism: Panthera uncia; assembly: GCF_023721935.1. NCBI lineage: Eukaryota > Metazoa > Chordata > Mammalia > Carnivora > Felidae > Panthera > Panthera uncia. The sequence continues at coordinate 17,993,778 of NC_064813.1, forward strand.
GAGCAAGTCACTTCTCTGAGCCTTCCTTTCCTATGTGTAAAATGGGGACGATAAGCACAAGGAAGAGAATCTGGCACATAGTAGGGCCTCAATAACTGTTAGCTCCATTAGTAGCAGCAGCAAGAGTAGTAGATGCTCCGAATACCACGTGTCTGTGATTACCCTTTCTAGTTGTGGCCTCAGTCTACCACCTCACCTTCAACCTGGAGATTTTTGGTGCCCGGGAAAGGTATTGGCTCCTCTGGGGCCCGGTGGACTGGAGGAGAGAGCCAGAGCTGGCACAAGGTGATGCAGGGGCGCCTGGGTGGCTCAGTCTGTTAAACATCTGACTTCGGCTCAGGTCATGATCTCACGGTTCGTGAGTTTGAGCCCCGCATTCGGCTCTGTGCTGACAGCTCAGAGCCTGGAGCCTGCTTCAGATTCTGTGTCCCCCTCTCTTTCTCTGTCCCATCCCCCTCTTGCACTCTCTCTCTCTCTCTCTCTCTCTCTCTCTCTTAAAAATAAATTACCATTAAAAAATGTGACAAAACTAAACAGCAAAAACCAAGGTCATGCAGATGTGGCAGCTATCTGGGGAAAGGCAAAGTAACAGCACCATGGGGGGTAGGGGAAGGTGAAAGCAGCAGAAACTTGCTCAGAGGTGTGATATCTCTCCCCCAACCAGAACTTAGGAGTCCCCAGGGCAAACCTCAGCATGCTCCCAACCAAACTGTTGGACCCTGAGATTAGCGTGTTACATCAGTTGTGACACATTCACGCACCGTGTGGGTGAGGTGGCAGGTGCTGAGAAATAGCCATGGATTTGACACGTGGCAGTCTGGAAATCTCGGCCAGACTGCTTCTGTGGAGTGCAGGGGCCGACAGCAGAGTGGGAGGGGCTGAAGAGTCTACAGGAGGTAACGAGGAGCACGCTGGTGCAAGTAGTCGTTACATGGCCAGGCCAGAGTGGAACAGATCTTGTCCCCAGTCCGCTGCTCCTCTCTTTACGGTGCCAAAGCGGGATGATTTTCCCTGGAGACAGAGAATAAACGAGAGACCTAAACTGGAGAGCTCATGTAAATATGAGGGATTCTAGAATCATTCACGAGTCGGGGCCACATGACGGGAACAAGATGAGGACCGTCCCTAGGAATTACCCACTGGCTGCTATTATAGATAATTTAATTGTCAGAAGATGATATTCAGCAAATGGGATTATTCTGGGTGCCTTGGGGTTTTGAACATTGGGAGCATTCTTGGATGTTGAAGACTTTAGATAAAATTGACCTAGGATATGAATTTCATGCCCTGAAATTGAGGCGCTCCAAAGGTAGGTTCATGCATTTATAAGTAGGTGGAGTAAACAATCACCTTTTTTTGTGACTACTTGAAAGGTCTCCTCTTTTAAAACATGTCCTAGTCATTATTGGACCCTTCGTGTCCAGAACAGTACCTGACATAGAACAGATGCTCAATAAATGCTAAATTAATAAATGAATTTTTAAAATATCTTCCCCATTCATACTTTGTGGTGCCTAAAATTCTGGTGTGAGTGTGTGTGCGTGTGTGTGTGTGTGTGTAACACTACCATATCCATAAGCAAGGAAAGGATTAACAGACTGTCTCCAGTGCCTGGGTAATGACCTCTTCCAGCTATTATGAATCAGATTACTTTTCTCCCATGGTGTGGAGGTGGCTAAAGACCCCTGAGTGCTTGACACTTGAAAATAGGAGTGGGCTGAGAGACTATAAAAGAGGACAGAAAGTGACATCAGACTGCACAATCTTCACCCTCTACACATTCTTGTCTTGGTTCAGTCTTTTCTTAAGTTTATTTTTATTTATTTTGAGAGAGAGATAGAGAGCAAGAGGGGGAGGAGCAGAGAGAGAGGGAGAGAGAGAGAATCCCAATCTGTGCTGATGAGCACAGAGCCTGATGTGGGGCTCAAACTCACAAACTGTGAGATCACGACCGGAGCCAGAATCAAGAGTTGGACGCTTAACTGACTGTGCCACCCAGGTGCCCCTGTCTTGGTTCAGTCTTGCCCAGAACAAGGACTTCCTTCTAAGGAGACCACAGGCTGTAAAACTAAGAAGCTGATACAAGATTTGGAGATGGATGGATTCTGGGCTGGTTTTGTTAAAAGCTTGCTTCTTTTTCTAGCTTCCATGACCTCTTTTTTTTTTTTTAACCTCCCTTTCTTTCTCTCCCTTTGTCTGTCCATCTGCCTCCGACTTCTTCCCTTGCCCTGCCCTGAAGTGCTTTTTCCTCCACCCTGAGGCATACTTTGGTAACTTTGTCCCTTGTTGTGGAGAGTGTGTTTGGAGGACTGTGGTTCAGCCAGTAACTGGAAGTAATTATGGAAGCACCTGCAGACTAGCCCTCAACCTCCTTGTTTTATGGCCATATAACATTCAGCCCTAAAAATTTTACAGAACTGTTTTCAAGTTGTTTCAACTCATGTCCTTTACTCAAACTGCCTGAGTTGTTTTCTTCTTCTTCTCTTTCTCCTTCTCCTTCTCCTCCTTCTTCTTCTTCTTCTTCTTCTTCTTCTTCTTCTTCTTCTTCTTTTTTAATAGAAGTAGCTTTGGGAATCCTTCTCTTTACCATGTGCCACTCTGGCGGTCTTGTGCCAAAGCTGAGAAAAGCCAGTTGGAACTTGGAAATGCAGCATCACCTTGGGACTTGGGCTCTCTACTGCTGAGATTTCATCTTTTAATCAGCGACTGCTCTTTTTTTCTTCCCCTGCACCATCCCCTGGACCACACAACAGCCCTTTCTTATTGTTTTAGCTTGTCCCTTATAATCAAGGCTGAAAGGTCTTCTAAGAACGTATTTGTGCTTCCCTGTCAGTCCATTAAGCAACAGCTGTGCCACATATGGCCACCAGTTGCTACATCGAGGGAGCCCCTTTCATGTTATGTTCTATACACAAGTTAGTGGTGCTGGCATGGATTGACTTCAAGTCTCAATATATACATTCATGTATGCAAGAAATGTAACTTTTATTTATTCTTCTATAATTGAACTTAATTTCTATTTTGAGCCCCTACTTAGCTGGGTAGTAGACATTTACTCTTAGTCAATTGAGTTTGTTTTGTTTTGTTTTGTTTTGTTTTTGCCTGAGGCTGTGTCTGTCTTTAGAGATGGCTTACAAATGCCAAGGTCATAGGGGAAAGAATGCATTTTGTCCTTAATAATTATCAGGTGATGCTGGTCACATGAGATGACTGTTGTTTCCATCACAAGGCCCCACCTTCAGGGGCTCTCTGTGGAGGTTCTCTGTCCCTCTTCCCTCTTAGCCACTTTTCTCTAGAACTGGGGCACTTGCTCAGGAATCCGTTACTGGAATAAGGCAAGATCCCCTGCTGTCAGCTCTATGCACCTATTTTGAATCCTTTCACTGGGGTCTTGAAATATAGAATACAGTCCACTTTATCCGGACCCACCCACCACCATCTGTACAGTCCCATTATTTCCCTTTTATCTCTTTTCTCCTCTGCTAGTTAAAAAAAAAATTGTTCTGGGCTAACATGGTGGTGACGGCATTGGTAATGTGAGGCAAGGATCACTACCCTCGTTCACTTACCATGTTGGCTAAACCCTGAATCTCCTCAGGGCCCAAATGGCATACACTTTGAAAATCTCACAGACAGAAAAGGGCTTCCTTTTTTTTTTTTTTTTTTTTTTTTTGCTTTTCACTCCATCTTCTACCTCCTAGGGAGGTAATGGCTGAATGTAGAAGAGCCTGACCTCTTGAATTGGCAATGGACTAAGAGACCAGGAGCCACTGGGGTAAAATGTGAGTACTTCCAAAATGTTGCCCTCCATTCACACTGTCGCTTCAAAGTTTCCCTTGAGTGGGCACTCCTGGGTTTTGTCATCTCCTAAGCAGCCTTTCAAAACAAGTGTTGGGGAGGTGAATGAAGTTAGAGTCTGATAGTGTCTTAGAGTAAAGTTTGAAGAACCAAGATATTGTTGAAAATATATATTGTCATGTCTTTCTTCTACTTCCTGTTTCCATGTAGCAAATAAAAGCTGAGAACACAGGGATGCCTGGGTGGCTCAGTCAGTTAAACGTTGGACTTTGACTCAGCTCATGATCTCACAGTTCGTGAGTTTGAGCCCCGCGTGAGGCTCTGTGCTGACAGCTCAGAGCCTGGAGCCTGCTTCGGTTTCTGTGTCTCCCTCTCCCTCTGCTCCCCGCTGCCCCCCCCCCACCCATTTGCGTGTACACACTCTCTTTCTTTCTGTCTCAAAAATAAATAAACATTAAAAACAATTTTTTTTTTAAAAAACAATTTTTAAAAAAGCTGAGAACACAAAGAAAGGGATTCAGTTGTAGGGAAGGAAATCCCATCCCCCTATTCTATCACCATATTTTATCCCTCATTTGAGGAGAAACAAAACTGAGCAGTGGTTTTGAGTATAAGAAATGATAATTATATTCTGTATAACTAGGGAAGTAGGAAGGAATAGATTATTGGAAATACAGAAAAAAGGTGTCTTGGGTAAATCTGACCTCCCAGCAAGGTCTATGAGTAATTAAAAGGAACAGTCCAATCTGCAAGACTTCCTTTCCATACACAATCACTATTGGACTAAGTTTAGGCTATTGCAAAAAATTTTTGAATGTCAGTGTGTTGTGTGTGAATCGGATGGGCACTTGTTTATTCACAACTCTGTCCAAATCTCATCTGTCTCCTGGGTGCCCATGGATGTCAGAACCCGAACAACATGGAAAAAGTGTGAGCAGCCTAGGGGCAGATCAGAGCTCCTCTCGTGGAGAGATGCTTGTCTGCCTTGCCTGGCGATGGCAGTTTTCACTCTGGAAAGCCTGCTCTGTTTGTGGTCAGACGCCATCCCAGTTTCTTGATGAATGAAGATGGTTAGGAGGAAGCCAACAAAAGGTGGGGGCAGGTAAGCCTGTGTGGCCAGGCTGCCTTATATAATTACAGTAATATTGACAAATGGTCTAAAATACAGTTGGGGTTACTTTGTTTCAGAAAATCAGCTAAATGCTTATTTATCCACATCACTGTTTTAATCTCCGTAACAACCCTTTGAGTTAAGAACTCTCATATTACCATGAAACAGATCAGGAAATAGCCTGGAGAGCTTTTAAGGAGTATTCCCAAAGATAAGGATTGATACATTTCCAGTGAGTGTCCACAGCCAAAGAAGGAGCCCACGTCACTCCAAAGGCCATCTTGTGTGAGAGGCTTCTGGGAAGTGCTGTGAGGACCCCCCGGTACCCACTGGGTCAAGTCTGACCCATGACAGTAATGGAAAGGCAGGAAAGTGTGGGGCACAGATAGGCGCATCAGAAGATGCTGCTGCTTTGTGTGAATATTAACATAGAATAGGAACTGGAAAGTAGCACTTGGTAGTATCTTTTTATTATTCCTATTAAGTTGCTCCTGGAAAAGGATTACAGGTTTCCCCCAGCGGGTGGGAATTCACGGCTCCTCAGACTCTCCTCTGTCAGATCCAACTAATAGAGGGCAGGAAGGGCTTGTCATTTGAGGGACTCTGTTTTTATTTATTATTAATCAGGTCTCATTCCTTCTTAATGAAAAGAAGTTCTCCCATTCTTCTTTTTAGATTTTGGGCAGCCAGTCTTTATGTCTCACTCAGGCTTTGGTATGAATGTGTGTGTGTGTGTGTGTGTGTGTGTGTGTGTGTGTGTGTGTGTGTGTGATTTTTATCAACACATGAAAGAACTTTTATAAACTAAACCATGAAATAAAGTCTCTCCCCTCCTCCCCAGATGGGTGTATGATTGTATGATTAAAACCTACTCCCTTAATAATTTCACAAGTGTGTTTTAGTTGGAATAAAGGTTGACTAGAAGAAGCGTGTGGGACCCCTGCACATGGGACGGGAAGGAGAGGGCGTGAGGATGAGCAGGTGGTGAACCTGGATCCCTTGAAGGTCTAGCAGATCTGAGTAGAATGTCTGTGGTTGCTCATGCCTAGCTTTCTCCTTCCCCTCAGGCTCCCGAGAGGCGGGGAGTCTTGGAACACAGGTTACGAGGCCAAGGGGGTGACAGTCGTGATAACCCAAGTTTTTCTTCACGTGGTATTTATGATTGCCGACACAGTCCCGAATGTTAGCTCTTAGAGGCACGAGATGAGAGGGACTCTAGGTGAGAAACATGGCTAGCCCCCTCATTTTGCAGCTAACCTTGGGAAAGATGAAGGAGCAGAGCCAAGGTCATACACTACTCAGGGTCAGGACCACCTTCCAAATTTCTTAAGTTCTGGTCCGGCGTGATTTCCTAACCTCAGGCTCTAGCGAGCAGAATTACTGTAAGAGGATCCCGGGCTTTTCCCTCAACATGTATTGGTGCACACAGCACTTACTTCTAAATTAGAATATATAACATTCTACCTGACACACACATAGCAACTGAACTTATTACTGTGCGTTCCATACAATGATTTGGGGGCGAAAGTCTCATCTTTCTGGAGTAAAAAAATAGAACAGTAAAAAAAAAAATAGAACATAAAAGATTTATGTTTTTAATTAAAATTTAAGTGTTGCCTGGTTAAGTCTACACTGTCCTTAATGTGCATTAAGAGTGCTATGGCAGAAAACCCTCACCACTGTCATTGGTGTGGAGGAGATTTGCTGAGCATGGTAAGAACTTGCATTTTTATGCTTCTTCCTCGTCTTACAAATAAGCTGGTTTATTGAAAGGAGAATATTCCTATATTGGGAAATATCTCATTTGGGGTTGAGGCAGAAACTTCTGGAGGATGATGAGACACCCACTAGTACAATGACCACTCTCATCCTCATCCAGTGCTCCCAGAAGCACACTCCCAGCCACCCCTCCTTCCTATTTTTGCCAGCCCTTCTTCCTGTAATCTTATTTCTATTCAGTTATAACCCCTTTCTTCTACCACTGGAGGAGATCCCAAGAGGACTTGAGATGGACTGACCATATGTATGGGTAGAAAGTAACTGTTACTTGAGAGTTTGCTTTGTCTTTGGTACTTTGTATGAATTGTACTCTAAGGAATCCAGTATTCCTTACGTCGAAAGGTATTCTACCCCAAACAGGTTCTGTGTTCAAACAAGTTTGGGAAGTAAAGGGTTCAACAAAATTGCTGCAAGGCTTTTCAGAAGCTATAGTTCTTCGGCCAGTCAATCTGCAGGAGGTGGGTGTGGCATACTGCATTTTTCTCAAGCACACCTAACCATCAGATACGACAGAGGGGCAGAGAGAGAAGGAGACACAGAATCCGAAGCAGGCTCCAGGCTCTGAACTGTCAGCGCAGAGCCCAACGTGGGGCTCGAACTCATGAACCATGAGATCATGACCTGAGCGAAGTTGGACACTCAACTGACTGGACCACCCAGGCGCCCCCTGAGATTGGTTTTTTCTTTATGTTTATTTATTTTTGAGAGAGAGAAAGACAGAGCGTGAGCAGGGGAGGGGCAGAGAAAGAGGGAGACACAGACTCTGAAGCAAGCTCCAGGCTCTGAGCTGTCAGCACAGAGCCCGACACGGGGCTCGAACCCATGAACCGTGAGATCATGACCTGAGCCGAAGTCAGACCCTTAACCAACTGAGCCACCCAGGCACTCCCAGATTGGTTTTTTGAATCCAAATCTTGCTTAGAGGTGGGGGAAGGGAAAGGAGGAGGAGGGAAACAGGATAAGTGTGTGTGTGGGGGGGGAAGGATTGGGGTGGAGGAAGGCAGAAGAGAGTGATGACACAAACAGCATGGTGCTCTTAGAGCACCTTTGCTCATGTGGATGAAAAAGAGCTGAGAGGGGCCCCCCCGGGTGGCTCAGTCAGTTAAATGTCTGGCTCCTGATCTCGGCTCAGGTCATGATTTCACAATTCATGGGATTGAGCCATGCATGAATCTCTGTGCTGACAGCATGGAGCCTGCTTGGGATTCTCTCTCTCTGCCCCCACCCCACTCATGCCCTCTCTCTCTCCCAAAATAAATAAATAACCTTGAAAAAAAAAAACAAAGAAGAGTTGAGAGCCGAAGTATGAACTTTGATGATGATTACTAGTGCCATTGCTGTAAACATGAAGGGGTCAGCATCTTGAAACGTGGAAATGCTGCATTTTGCTGGCTTTATGCAAATACTGAGCACCCACGATGTTACTGGAATAGATCTGTTTTCAAATAACTTTGTGTTGACATAAGGATGCACAAATGAAAGAAATATACAGAAAATAATTTTATAAAAGGAAAGAAGGTTAATACGAGAGAATAAAAACTTCTACTGGAAGTGATAGAAATGATGAACAAGGGAAGTGAGGTCTGGCTCTGATGTAGATGTGAGAGCAGATAGTGTATTTCAGGACGTGTCTGGGCATGCCTCGGTTAATGTCAGCATGTCTGAGTAGACTGGGAGAAGCTAGAACTTGGACTTAGAAACTGTCATTTGCAGGAAGGTAGTCACTAAAAGGGCAGGTTGAGCCACCGGGTGTGGCACCAGATACCCGGTGATTCCGTTCTGCCCACGAAACCATTTATGTAGTTGTCTTTAGGGCAGCACATAGAATTCAGAAATGAGACAGTCCCTGGAAAGGATCTTACAGAAGAAAAGCAGAGCCGTTCTTTTGGAGGGACTGCCGTACTCAGTGGACTGTTGATACAGGGAGGGCTCAGGTAGGAGAGATGATGCACGGCTTGGCAGTTGGGGTCAGATCTGAATCAGAGGGTCAGGGGCAGCCTGGAAGCAACCAGAGGGTTGGTCCAGAGCTGTTGACATGGCCCTGTTTCAGGTCCTAGAGATGAGGATGAGGCCCGATCCCGACAATGTTTGAAGGTCAAGTGGCTCCAACCAGATTGGGAATCTGAGATTGGAAAGCTGGGATCGGGAAGCTAGACACATAGAAGCTGGGACACTGAGAGGTCTTTAGCATTTACTTTTGGAAGGTTACAGCGAGCCCACTACTTTCATCCAAGCCCGGATGAATGCAGTCAACTGTTCTTTGAAACACCTCCCTGGTGTTCTCAGGGAGATTTGGGGGAGGTGAGGGTGGGACATATTCCCGTAGTGCCTCTGACATTCTGAAGTGAATGGTAGTTTGGTTGGACTTGTCTTTCGTCTCAGTGGTTGTTGGCTCCTTGTGAGTATGGGTCATGAATTCAGAAGCAGCACACATAACTGTCATTTACTAAACTCCTCCAGCATGCCAAATGCTTTAGAAGACCCAAACCTACAAAAAGCAGGAAGTAGGTGTCATCATCTCCACTTTACAGACGGCACAGCTGAGGTCCTAGAAGCTCAGATAGCTGTTCAAGTCCTCAGAGCTAGTATGTGGAGGGCCAGGATTCAGACCCAGAATTCCCTGACTCTAAACACCATGTGCTTTCATCCAGACCAATGGCTTTCAATCTGGGAAGTCTCAAACAATACTAAGGCATAGATCCCCATCCTCGAATATTTGGATTCATTTCATTGGGCCTAGCATTTGGACATCTGTGTTTTTGTTTGTTTGTTTTGCTGCCACATATACATTGATTTTTTTTTTTTTGAAATGAATTAGCAATGTAATTTAAAAGTATACATTGGGGAACCTCCATTCTCTTTACCATAAAAATTGTTGTATCAATTTACATTTCTACCAAGAGTGTAATGGATCTTTTTTTTATGCAATTTATTGTCAAATTGGTTTCCATACAACACCCCGTGCTCATCCCAACAGGTGCCCTCCTCAAGAGTGTAATGAATTTGACAGTTTTGTTTCACTTTCTTTTAATTCCAGTGGAGTTATCATGCACGGTTATGTTAGTTTCAGGTGTCCAGTGTAGGGATTCAACGCTTCCATACATCACCTGGTGTTCATCAGTATCACCAGTATGCTTAATTCCTGTCATTTATTTCACCCATCCTCCCCCCCCCCCCCCGCCCGCCCCACCTCCCGTCTGGTAACCATCAGTTTGTTCTCTATAGTTAATTATCCGTTTCTTGGTTTCTCTCTCTCTTTTCTCCTTTGCTCATTTGTTTTGTGTCTTATGTTCCACCTATGAGTGAAATCATATGGTATTTATCCTCTTCTGAGTTAGTTTATTTAGGATTATACTCTCTAGCTCCATTCACATCATTGCAAATGGCAAGATTTTTATGGCTGAATACTGTTGTATATCATGTACCATCTCTTCTTTACCCATTCATCAGTCAACGAATATTTGGGCTGCTTCCATAATTTGTCTGTGGTAAATAATGCCGCAATAAGCATAAGGGTACGTGTATCCCTTTGAATTAATATTTTTGTATTTTGGGGATAAATTCCCAGTAGTGCAATTCCTGGATCATAGGGTGGTTCTGTTTTTAACTTTTGGAGGAAACTTCATATTGTTTTCCAAAGTGACTGCACCAGTTTGGATTCCCATCAGTGGTGTGAAAGGGTTTCTTTTTCTCTGCATTCTCACCAACACTTACTGTTTCTTGTGTTTTTTATTTTAGCCATTCTGACAAGTGTGAGGTGAAATCTTGTAGTTTTGATTTGCATTTCCCTGATAATGAATGATGTTGAACATCTTTTCATGTGTCTGTTGACCATCTGTATGTCTTCTTTGGAGAGATGTCTGTACATTTCTTTTGCCCATTTTTAAATTGGATTCTTTGTTTTTTGGGTATAGAATTGTGTAAGTTCTTTATATAATTTATATACTAACCCTTTATCAGATATGTCATTTGCGAATATCTTCTTCCATTCAGTAGGTTGCCATTTCGTTTTGTTGATTGTTTCCTTTGCTGTGCAGAGGCTTTTTATTTTGATGAGGTCCCAATAGTTTATTTTTGCTTTTATTTCCCCTTGCCTCAGGAGACATATCTAGAAAAATGTTGCGATGGCCAATATCAGAGATATTACTGTCTGTGCTATCTTCTAGGATTTTTATAATTTCAGGTCTCACATTCAGGTCTCTAGGACATCTGTGTTTTTAACTTCACTAGGTGCTGTTAATGTGCAGCCAGCGCTAAGAATCCTGGCCCTCTATCATGTCGTTTCATCTTTATTGCTCTCCCTGGCTTCTAGAACAGCCCTCATCTATGTTGGGGGCTAAAGACGCATTTATTAATTAGTTCAGATGGTGTTTGTGACCAAAGGGAAAAGCAGGTGACTGAATGCCACTAAAAGTTATACAGTATTCCCTTAGAGGCTGAAATTGAACACTGGATGTTTACCAGCAGACATAATTAAGGATCAGAGGGCTGCTATTCGTTACATGCTTAGAGATGTTTTCCAAATCTTCCATTGCAGGTGGCGTTGTCCTCAACCCAGCCTATTATGGCATGCCTGGCCATACCAACATTATGATCCACGAGGTGGGGCACGTCCTGGGACTCTACCATGTCTTCAAAGGGGTCAGTGAGAGGGAATCCTGTGATGACCCCTGTAGGGAGACAGTGCCATCCATGGATACGGGAGACCTCTGTGCCGACACCGCCCCTACTCCCAAGAGTAAGCTGTGCCAGGACCCAGAGCCTACCAATGATACCTGTGGCTTCACCCACTTCCCGGGGGCTCCGTTCAGCAACTACATGAGCTATACAGGTATCACGACAGTTTCAGTATGTGTATCTGCTATGAAGATTACGTGGGGGCCTTTTGGGGCCAGGGCGGGGTATGGAGGTGTGGGAGGTGGAGAGGCCTGTGAAGCAGTCACTCATGCCAGAGGGCTGAAGTGTATTTACCACGGCATATTCTTTTTCATGTGTGCCTTTGAAGAACTTAAACAAATATGGAGATGAGAAGGGGTCTAAGGGGGTGGATTCTCCTACACTAGAGGTCAAAAGAAAAACACACCTCTATCTTGGATGGTTTAAAAAGGAGACAAAACCCAAAGCTCTCTTGAGATTGCTTTGACCTCTAGAACTTGGTTATTCCTGTTCTTGCCTACGTTCTTAGGCATTCTCTCTGAAGGAGACTCCCAACAGTGAAGGAAAGAAGTTTCTGGGTCAAGGTGCCTCTGTGCTGTTTTTGAAGTTAGTCAAGAAGATGGACCTAATTAATTTTAAGCTCAAGCTCAGGATTCCTTTTTATTTTGTTCTTTTTTAAGGTATCAGATTTGCTTCTTCCAACATGAGCCAAGGGCTGATTCTTAGCTTGCCTACCAAAGGAAAAAAAAAAAAAAAAAAACAGGTGCTGTCTTATTTAAAAAAAGGCACTACTTTCCTGGCCCTGGGAACAACCCTATTATCTGGTCTTGTTATCCTGGACTATGTCTCTTACTTGTCCAGTTTCTCTTGCTCATTTCTGGCAAAAAGTAGTAGTTATCATAATCTCTTGGTGACGGACTCAAATTTATCCCTAAAAGTAAGGACTGATTTGATTTGATGACTGAGAAGGAAGGGATGATTTTTCTGTAAGGTGAATGGTCTTGTTTGGTAATAAATTCTAAGGCTATCCTCTCCCCCCCTCCACCAAAAAAAAAAAAAAAAAAAAAAAAAAAAAAAAGATAAACCACAAGGCCTTGGTCATGCCTCTGAAGGAAAGAAGGGAAGAAAAGAGTGGTGACCTGGTCACCTATTGTCTCATTTTGGCATATAATTCAGGCGCACTGAATTCATAAGGACCAGCAGCCCTGCCTCCCCCCAACGAGGACACAGTGCCCCTTGCCATGGGAGACCAGACAATGGGGTGCAGAGGGCAGAGCTGTTTAGGCACCGCCTTTGAAGTGGGCCGGGAAAACCATCTAAGGCACAGGGGGCAGTGTTCGGCTGGTGTGCTTTCATTAAAAAAAGCTCTGAGGGGCGCCTGGGTGGCTCAGTTAGCTGGGCGACCAACTTCGGCTCAGGTCATAATCTTGTGGTTCATGAGTTCAAGCCCCACATAGGGCTGGCTGCCGTCAGGCTGTCAGCGCAGAGCCCTCTTCGGAGCCTCTGGCCCCCACTCTCTGCCCCCCACCCTGCTGGCACTCTCCCCCAAAATAAGTAAATATTTTTTTTTAATTTTTTTTAACGGTTATTTATTTTTGAGACAGAGAGAGACAGAGCATGAATGGGGGAGGGTCAGAGAGAGGGGGACACAGAATCCGAAGCAGGCTCCAGGCTCCGAGCTGTCAGCACAGAGCCCGACGCGGGGCACGAACCCACGGACCGCGAGATCATGACCTGAGCCGAAGTCGGCCGCTTAACCGACTGAGCCACCCAGGCGCCCCAAGTAAATATTTTTTTTAAAAAAAGCTCTGAAACTAAAATAACTCCTTTTCCAGCCCTATGAAAATTATGTTAACAGGGAGATGTTGCAGGCCCCAAAAAGAAGGTAAGGACCACCAGTCCCAGTCCTGCTGCATCCTTGACATTTTGGCTCTCTTTCCTTGAGCGTCTCCACCGAATCCTCCCTAACCTTGGCAGTCACTGGGCATGAAGCAGGTGTCTGCAACTCTGGAGATGTTCATGAGTAAAAAGGCCATATGCTGAAACACTGCCATCTTGTGGTTTCCTGAATAAGTAACCGTCAGCTCCGAGCAATCTTGTACCCCAGGGCGTGAGTCTCCCCCTGGCTCGGCCTCATAGCAAGGTACTGGCCCTGCTTTAGGGATCAGCAGTGCTCTTCTCTGCCTTCTCTTTCCCACTGTGGCTTACATACTCTCTGGAACAGCATACATTTATTCGCCTGACAAGTCCCTGGGGAACCCAGTATGTGTGAGGCTTTGTGTTAAGTGACTCAGGGTGTGAGCAAGGCAGAATTCACCCCTGCCTCGGTGGGCCTTGGCGGTTAAAGCCTTCATCTCTCCTGTTCCTTTTTTTTTTTTTTTTTTGTCTCCACAGATGATGACTGCACCGACAGCTTCACCCCTAACCAGGTGGCCCGGATGCATTGCTATTTGGACCTTGTGTATCAGCAGTGGAGTCAAAGTCGGAAGCCCACCCCCATTCCCATCCCACCCATGGTCATCGGGCAGACCCACACCTCCCTCACCATCCACTGGCTTCCTCCAATCAGTGGGGTTGTGCACGACAGGTGAGAGAGGCGCTTGCCGCGGGTGAGGGCGTGTCTCTGGGGTCTCTGGGGCATGTCAGACATGCAGGGCAAAGGATGCGAAGTGAGGGGAGCCCCGGTTTGGGTCTGTAAACCTGCGGACCACTGCTCAGGGCCGCCCTCCATAGTCATCCTCCCCCTGGGAGAGCTCACGGGGCTGTCAGGTAAGCCCCTGGCTCGTCATACGTGCTTACTCCTTGGCGAGGGGCCTGTCACGGTCAGATCAGGCAGGCTTCCAGAGCCTTGAAGAGGTTGACAAAGGTGATGAAGATGAGCTGACAGAGCTGAGGTGGCATTTGCTACCTGTCCAGGTCAACCAATCCTCCCTGGTGTGAGGGGCGGGGGGCCGAGACTTCCTGCCTGCACAGTGGTGTTGGGGGGAAGTGTGGTATGTTCAGGCAGCTGGAGGTGGGGGGGGGGGGTGGCAGGTTATTCACTGTGTAAGGGGCTGTGTAAGGGGCTTAACCGACTTTTGTGGTGTTTCTAATGCCTTCTCTGCTTCCTCTTGTACCTGGTGCCTGCCCCACTGATGGCTTACTGTCTTACCGAGTTGTCCTTATCTGTGTGTTCTCCCATTTGCCCCATTTCACTGCCACTCCCTGGGGGCAGGACTATTTTTTGTATCTCTGTCCCTTGGCCTGCCACAATAGACACCTGATACATGTTTTTTTTTTGTTTTTTTTTTTGAAGAGAATCGTTATACCTAAAATTAGTTCCTTACTTATCCTTTGCATACTGGTATAAATGAATACCGGGGAAGGTGTAAAAAAGGAGAGAAGGTAGGAAAAGCATCCTCTGTGACAGTGCTGGGAGTCTGGGGGAATGTGGATTCTCTGGAAAGGGCCAGAACTCCACCGCTGGCCTGTGCGGGCTCTCCACTGTCAAGCCCTGCCACCGTCTTTTAAATGACCGCAGTGGCTCTTGTCTCTTTGGTCCATCTTTGTGTGAAGCGTTGCACTAGGTATTGTACCGGCAGTTGTCTTCCTCGGTCCTTGTGGCGAGCACGACTCCTGCCCCATGAGTGAGAGACCCAAGCCCCAGAGAGGCGCATGGTGGCTAGCCCCAGACCCCACAACCGAGCAGAGGTGAAAGTGTGGCATCTGCTCGAATTGCAGAAACGGGAAACCTGGAATCGATTATTTCTATGAACTTCGAGCTTTCCCATTTAGAAGGTAGATAGCCCCTCTTCTACTTAGAACTTCCCCCCTGGGTGTGCAACCCCAGCAACTGAGCTCCATGTCCCTGGAGCATGTTTCCGTGCACTCCACCTTTGCCGAAAGCCTGGGAGAAAAGACAGGGAGAGACAGGGATGAGGGCAAGCAGGCGAATCGGTTTTCAAAGTGGCGTTCCCAGCCTGCTGGATCTTGGGGCCCGTCCTCAGTACCTTGATGCGTGCTCAGTGCGTGATGTGACTTAGCACTTAAGGATCCTACAGAGCAGCTCTGATGGCCATCAGCACCCAGGCTTTCCTGGGCTCCATCTGTGAGTCAACAAATGTGATGTGTTTAAGAATCCTCTTCCCGCCAGGGTGACCCTGTGCAACTTCGGTCGGACTGGCTGAACAGTAAGTCCTCCTGTGGGCATGTGCAGACTGGAGTTTTATATCAGTTTATGTAACACACGTAAACAATTTAATCTCTCAATTCTCCCTCTGGTACAAACGTTACGATAGAGCAGACATCAGTACTGGCATGCCGTGAGTCTGTTGGCAGAAAAGGCTGTAATTTGCTTCGTTTTCTCAGCTAGGTGGGCCACAGTGTGGAGGCCTCCCAACATGCATGTCGGGGAGACTCGCGTCACACACCCAGCGATTTGTGTCACGCTCGGAGTTGTGTTTACTCCTCCCCAGTAGGTATTTGGAATTCTTATGTCAGAGAGGAGCCCAACCACGCACTCAGCAGTGGCCCTGGAGAGGCCAAGTACATCAAGGAAGTGTGGTTTGGAGTTGTGTCCACGTTAGAAGTGGGTGCTAACCGGAGTCAGAGGTTGGAGTTAACTGCACCTCTTCATTGCCAAGGTCCTGGACATTTGATGGTTTTGGGGAACTTGCGGAAAGGAATTAAGGAACTTGCTGTGACCTTAGGCAGCTGACTTAATCTCTCTGAGCCTGAGTGTCCTCATTTGTAAACACAAGAGTTCTTGTAGGGATTAGAAATGATTTATGAAAAGCGCCTTGTGGCACAGCGCCAGGTATATAAGGTGCTTAAAAACGGGAGCTTGGAAGAAAAGGGAGCCAATCACATAATTATTACCTCTATTTAACAATCATATTATTTTTCTAGTCTATTACACGATATTCATTTTCTGTCTCTAGCTGGCAGAGACCTTGGCTTAATGCCTCCATTTTCAGATGCCCAGTTGGGCTTCTAAAAAGATTCTAAGTATCAGAGATGAGCCTCATCAAGTGCTCTCACCTTGTCATTTGGCTATTGAAGAGCTCCTTGTAGACTGTGCTGATAGTCTCAGGGATGCTCATAAAACAAGCTCTTACAGAGGGACGGCTGAAGCCAGTCCCTATGCTAACTGCTGGGCATAGAAAGACTGGAACTTGGTCTGGGCCTGCTCATAGGCAAAGGAGAGAACGGGAATGTCCTGTCCTAAGACAGGAGCCAGAACTTGCAGTGGGTGCGTAGAGGAGAGAGAGCGCCTGCCAGGCAGAAGAGTAGAGCTAAATACCACTGCAGAGGTTACATGTGAAGGGGCTTTGAAGGATGAATAGGAGTTTGTTAAGCAGAGAAGCTTTAAAAGGCTATTTTTTCAGGAGAGAGAAGAGCATATTTCACAGAGCTGTGAGAAGGGCTGTATATTTGAGGAATGGTGATGAGTTCATTGTGCTGGGGACATAAGTTCATAAAGGAACGAAAGTGAGTAAGGCTGGAGTTAGCTTGTGAAGAACCTTGGATCATGGTAAGAAATCTGGAGGTATTCACACAGGCGATGGAGAGCCAGGGGGCATCACATTTCACATGACTTTCATACATCAAGTGGGGAGTTTAAAACATAAGGTCACATATCGTTAATGAGTTTACTCTGAAAATTGCTGTCTGTTTTAGTTGGGAGCAATGGAAGGGGTCTTGGGATGGGTTATTAAAAGTCAGCCTAGTTAGGGGTCTTATGCTGAAAGATTCAGATCATAATTATTTTGGGTTGAATGTTCCTAGGATAGAAGCTGTCCGCTTTCATCTCCACAGGCCTCCTTTATGACTTAGTTAAATTCTTCTGCTTCATAACCTTGAGATTTTCATGTCACTATGAATTTTTAAAAGAGGAGGTCTACCCCAGAAGGAAATGAGTTGAGAAACAGTTGTGTTCCCAGTTACCCCCCGGGGCCTCACTACCCATCGCCACTCCCCCGTCCCCAGAGGCCTTCCAAATTTCGAATTTTGTGATCCCAGTTCACCTGACCACTTCTCCTTGTGTCCCCTCCCCCTTCATCTTCCCAGGGTCCCAGGCAGCGTGTGTGGTGCCTGCACTGAAGATGGGACATTCCGTCAGTATGTGCACGCAGCTTCCTCCCGGCGTGTGTGTGACTCCTCAGGTTACTGGACTCCAGAGGAGGCTGTGGGTAAAGCACCATAGCTTTTTTGTTTATACCTGGTGGCTGCTGAGAATGGGGGTGGGGGGGGGGGGGGAGCGGTGGCATGGTGAGAAGAAGGGAGCCCGTGTGTGTGTGTGTGTGTGTGTGTGTGTGTGTGTGTGGTTTGCTGGATGTGTCTCCAGGGGCCTGGGAAAGACTGCCTGGTACCTTCGTGTGTCCCACGTGTGCTTAGCATGGAGGCCCGATGGCTGTGGCAGAGCAGAGGTCAGCATAGAGGACAGAGGGATGGAGAAGGACGGCTGAGCTCAGGGGGTGACTTCAGGATGAGAGCTCAGGCGTTCAGTATTATGCACCCCTACCAGCCCACAGAGCTGCCTTGCCACATAACAGTGTAAGCTGATCTCTATCAGGAGAGTAATAGAGAACACATTGCAGGGAACACCGATGTTCGGCCCAAGCCAGTCTGGGTGGGGGTGGGGGTGGGGGTGGGGTGGACTAGGTGTTCCAAACTGATCGTTCTCATCTATGCTATTTTATGAGTCCATTAATCACGGGGTACTGGTTGTGCTTTGGATGTGATCTAAGTTACATCCTAGACTCTAGGAGGGGGAAAGTGTTTTTAGCTGTCCCTTTTCCTGGTCCTCACCATACTTCTCAGTTAATGCTCACTCACATACGTACAGCAAGGCCTCTAGGACAAATTCAAGCATAAATGTTATCCTAGTTCAAGTCCGGAAAATGCTGTTGACAGGGGTTTTAGCACCTTCTGTTGAATGGCTTGACTTCTTCCATCTCCATCATCTTCAGTGTTTACCTCGTTGTCATCTTTTTCTTTTTCTTGTATTTATTAAGATCATGAGAACTAATTAGTGAGATGAATTGGACACAGTCCTGTTTGAGTTAGTTTGCACTCTTGATTCTGACAAAGAAAAAAGAAAAGAAAAAGGACAGTGGTTTTAGAGTCAACAGTGTCTGTAAAATGTCCCTTTGAGCTCCCAGTCACTCAAATGACAGGAGCCTCAAGGAGAAATTGGGAGGGAGACATTGTACTTGATTCTGATTGGACATATAGAACTTTTTTCAGATGTGAGTTTTCAAGGAAGAATGGAAAACGACTATGAAATTCACATTGGCATTGTGTTGGACTCATGTGGAGATTGGCATTTCATAAAAAGTCTTTTCTGTGGCAAACAGATTGTCCTGTACTAGTGTCTTAATGGCCATTCAACTCCCTGGCTCTGAATTTCTCTCCTTTTAATTCTTGGCAGACTTTAAAGTTATGTGGTAGAGGTGAAAGGAATTAGAAGGTCTGGGTTCTAATTGTTGAATCGTGTCTCGAGGTAAATCAAATCAGCTTTCAAGGCCTCCGCTTCCTGTCTTACCATGAGATCATGATAAAAATTTTCTGAGACAGTGGTGCTGTTGGGTTGGCTTCCAAGGGGTTTTACTCGGCTAATATTTTGGGGACGGCTATCGGAAAATACCACTAAGAAATACTGGTCTTCCTTTGCTTTGAAAAGATGGAGAACCCAGTCATACTTAAAATATACACAATGAAAGTGATTGACTCCCCAGCAGAGTGTGCACAAACACGCATATCTACAGATACGATCCAAACCTACTTAACGAACACTTACTGACCACCAACTGCTTTCTAAAATGCAATGAAGAAGAGAAAATGGAACCACATTCCCTGCTTAAATATCTTTCTGGAATGAACTCCTGGCTCTGTAATCTAAATTAGACCCTATCCCTCTCTAGCCTTTTATCCTTCTTCATTTTTCTTCAAAGATGCCATTACCGCTTTGTCTAGTATTGTGCCCTGTCACCCTATTGTGAGAATTATGACTTAATCTTTGTTGCTTATCTTTCTTCGATGCCCAGATCAGTGCTAGGTGTAAAGGAGGTACACAGTCATTTTTTGTTGAATGAATGAATAAATGAATGAATGGATTCATAGTACAGGCCAAAGATAATAAGGACTGTGAGACGTAACACACACACACACACACACACACACACACACACACACACCCCACACATTTGAATTTGTCTCCTCTGGGTTTTGGAGCATTCTTTATTTTCCAAATTCTGAAGGGCTAAATAATTCTGTTTTTGCAAATGTAATTTGCCAATTTTTCCATGGAACATTGTATAGGTCTTTCACACTAGCCTAGTAACCCAGAGGTTAAATAGTACTTATTTCATCAGTGAGGAAATTGAGGCTTATAAAGACTTACCGTGGTCACACAGCTAATATCACGGCACCAATTAGATTGTGACTCTGCTGATTCTAATTTAGCACTTTTTTCTGAATTTCCCCTTGTGTGATATGAAAGAACACCGTTTGTATAGATTATTTTCACAGAACTGACCTTAACATATTTGCAATATTTGATTTTTGAGCGTCCCTTTTTTGCTTAGCTACTGAATGTCTATTTTTCTCCCCACTCACAAATACATGCTTCTATTTCCTGCCTGCAGTTTCCTCCATGCAGTGACCTAACTGCTCATACCTGAACTAAAAGGGAAATCTCAACGTATGATTGTAAAATTCGGCTAAAAGTCATTTGGAAGGACTGCTAAGGTGTGATCTTAGGGAATGAAAAAAGTTTTGCCGAGAGCCTAGTTAAACAAAATGTAGTGACGGACCGAAACAAACATTGGCCTTATTAATAAATAAAACAGGGTTTCAGAAGCATTGATTTATCATACATTATGAATAAACTCAGTACAAATAATTCTTCTCTGATCAAGGACTCTTTAAGGACATGACTTACCTTGACTGCATTAGCTTCATGTTTCCACGTGCGCCTGCTCCATTCTGGAAGCCTTGCTGGGCTACGCTTATTAGAGGCCCCATGTAGAGGGGTATGGAGCAAGACACAAACTTCTAAATTGTCACATGTTTGTCCTCAGTAGGACTGAAGATCTACCCCACGACGTCGACCAACTTCTGTGGGAATTGGCTCAAAGCTCTCTTCTTTCTTCTTTCTGGTTGCTCACGTGAGCTACTCATTTTTAGACTTAATGGCAGTTCCTGACGCGTCTGTCTTTCTGTTCACCTCCCTCAGGGCCTCCAGACGTGGACCAGCCCTGTGAGCCGAGCTTGCAGGCCTGGAGTCCCGAGCTCCACCTGTACCATATGAACATGACGGTCCCCTGCCCTTCGGAAGGCTGTAGCCTGGAGCTGCTCTTCCAGCACCCGGTCCAAGCTGACACCCTTACCCTATGGGTCACCTACCTCTCCATGGACTCCTCCCAGGCACTCTTTGACACGGAGATCTTGCTGGAACACCAGGAGTCTGTGCACCTGGGCCCCTTAGACACTTTCTGTGACACCCCACTCACTATCAAACTGCATGTGGACGGGAAGGTCTCGGGGGTGAAGGTCTACACCTTTGATGAGCGGATGGAGATTGACGCAGCTCTGCTAACTTCCCAGCCCCATAGTCCCCTGTGCTCTGGCTGCAGGCCTGTGAGGTACCAGGTTCTTCGTGAGCCCCCATTTGCCAATGGCTTGCCCATGGTGGTGACAAATCCTCACAGGAAGTTCACGGACGTGTGAGTTGGGCAGTAGGGCTTTCTAAACCATGGGGCTTCCTGGGGCTTTGGGAGTGGGTCTTGCTTCCCCTTTCCCACTTTTTTCCATTCCAACATGCCCTTAGCTGGAGAAATGTTCAGAATCCCAGAGGGGATTTTATTCTAAAGTGGCGTATCTGAGATGAAGAAAAATATTTCCCAGGAAGGGGCGAGCAAGTATTCTGAGTAATGTTGCCATCATTAGGATCATGGAAAAAAAAAAGAGATTCTTCTCTGAGGTGCTTCTGCTGGACTGAAAGTATTTGCCACAAATAAGTTGATCAGAGTCGACTGCTGTCTAGTGACACAATTTAATTTCTGATCCTTGCTGTAACTTTTGGATAATCTGCCACAGCTCCTCTACCATTTGAAGACGGTAGTTAACTCTTCATTGTTGAGCAAGGAAGCCAAGTGTCCTGCAGGCACACCTTCATTTCAAGACTCATTCCTGATGTGTGTTTCACGCTTCCCTCTTTTGCTCCTCCCTCTTTCCCTCTCTCTTTCCCTTCCAGCTCCCTTTTCTCTTTCTTCTGTTCCTTCTACGCGTAGTGAGTTGTGCTGTGTTCCTGGCACTGTGTGCTCAGTGCTGGTAACACAGACTAAGTAAGGTAAGATCATTGGTGCCAAAGAGTTCAAGGTCTAAAGGAGAAGGTTTGTATCCCCAAAGGCACATTACCCCTGCCTTATAACTTTCCTCAGAGACTGCCCAGAACTTGGGGTAAAACAAAAATGGTATCAGAGGTGCTAGATTAGTGTTTTCTGCGTTGAAAATAATCACAAAATGAAGTAGGCTAAACCAACAAACACAATTTTTCTTTTTTTTTTAAGTTTTATTTATTTTGAGAGACAGAGAGAGACAGAGAGAGAGAGAGAGTGCACACGAGTGGGGGAGGGGGAGAAAGTGAGAGACAGAGAGAGAGAGAGAGAGGGAGAGGGAATCCCCAGCAGGGTCCACACTGTTAGTGCAGAGCCTGATGCGGGGCTGGATCCCATGAACCACAAGATTATGACCTGAGCTGAAATCAGGAGTCAGATACTTAACCGACTAAGCCACCCAGGTGCCCCACCAACACTATTTTTCATGATCCTTCGGATCGGCTGGTTGCTGTCACCTGGACTGGCGTGGTCAGCGGAGACGGTCCCGGGCAAGCTCCTGTACCTGTTGGCTGAGCTGAAACAGCCGGCAGGGCTGGGAAGACGACCATGACCTCTCATTCCCTGGCAGGCTTCACGTGGGCTTGTCCTCACGGTGGATGGGAGGGCACCAGCAGCAGGGGGGGCAAGCCCCCACCTGCTCGTACGTTACTCGTGCTGACGTCCCGCTGGCCACAGCAAGTCACACAGCCAATGCCAGACGCAAGGGGCGGCAAAATGGACTCTGTCTCTTGATGGGAGGAATAGCGACGTCATATTGCGGAGGGGCGTGAACGTGGGACGGAAGGAACTGAGGTCAATTTGCAGTCTACCATAGCTGCACGAAAGTAGAGGACGACGTTCACCTTGAGCTTTACTCAACTTTTCTTGTCATACCTGCTCTCTGAATTACACCTGGGGGACAATGAAATGGGCACAAAGCTCATGAAAATGAGAGGGGAGCTCATGGGACAGATTTAAAAAGAAAAATCAGTTTTCAAGCTTCTCTAATAAGGCAGTTAAAATGACCTTTGGCATCTAACATGGTATCCACACATGCGTTCACACACACACACACACACACACACACACACAACCTTTAAAGTCAGTCGTACCCCATTTTGTGGATGCAAAAACTAAGACTTCACTTCAATTTGGTTGAACAGCTACCTGTGGCAGACTCAGGATTAAAATCCGGTTTTATGACCGAGTCTTGTTTTGGTTCCCTTTCCTTTGTGACACGGTGCCTTTTATAAACTCAGGTCATTGAAGGTTCGGGCAACCTGCTGCTGAGTTTATCCACAAGAAGCGTAAACACATTTTGACGCTCCCGGCCGATCTTTTCCCAGCTGCGGGGCAGTGTGAGACTTTTATGCGTGGCTGGATGAGAAGTCTGACAGAAACCACTCTGAAAAGGGAGCCATCAGAATTGATTAGAATAAAAAAAATTGCTTTTGCTTTTGAAATATCTGGCACTCTCGTGAGAAGATTGTTTCCCTAAAAAAAGCCCATGTGGAGCTTGAAAAATCTTTAATATTTAGATGTCTTTCTTGTTAAAATAATCAAAAGCCACTAGGGAGGTTTTTAAAGATGTTTCTGAGACCCCACAGTATTTCCCATTGGCTGGCTACGGTATTAAGCAAGAGAGTGGCTGAGTTGAAGAATCTGTTAAGGAGGAGAGGCTGTTGGCAGGAGATTTGTGGCGGCCATTCATGGCAGTCCCCATAACCCTCTGGGATCCTGTCCTCCTAAGTAACTCCCATTTGAGCTTGACTTTGGTGAGAGTTTTCCAATCCGGGCAGGCACTGAGCAAAATTAAGAGAAGGGCAGAATTTGTTTTTGGAAACGGCAGCCCTCTCTTGAGTCCCTTACCCCCACTTAAATGTTCAGTCTTTCATGCCTCTACCTGATCAGTGCGCTCAGGTTCTAGAGAGAGTCTGATAAATTCCTTCCATCTCTGGTGTCAACCAATAAAACCCAATTCCCAGTGTATATAAATTTGGGCGGGGCTAGAGGTGGGGAGTCATTTAACATATTCCTAGTTGTGGG
Source organism: Panthera uncia (assembly GCF_023721935.1). NCBI lineage: Eukaryota > Metazoa > Chordata > Mammalia > Carnivora > Felidae > Panthera > Panthera uncia. The sequence continues at coordinate 18,017,529 of NC_064813.1, forward strand.
ATTTTTGGCATCCCAAGAATGATGGCGGAAGCTGTTGTCACCTCCTTCTAGGAAAGAGTTTGTCCTTCCCTCTGAGGACTCAGACTCTTTAAGACAAGAATTCTCTCGAAACCCAAGAAAACTGTGACCCGAAGACCCAGGAAGGACCCTGCTGAGTCCAAACACTAACGCTGTCCTCCTCAGTGTCTTTGATTACTTCGAGAATGCAGACGGCTGGTTTTCCAATAGTTGGCTTGTGGTTGTTTTTTTTTAACACGATAAAGGTATACTTGAAATGCCATCCTCCTAGATTGTATAGGACTGTTGGTTAATTCGGTGGTTCTCTCTAGCAAGCATTCACTGCATGTATACTATGTGGGACATACTGGGAATACGGAAACCAATATGTCTGCAAACCTTCTGCTGCTGTGTAAGGCTGTGTGCCCGAACTTGGATTTACATAACGTAGCATATGTTTAACATTTATGTTCCCCATAATATTTCTTTTAAACCTCTGCAAGCCATCTGCAAAGGACCCAGGGCAGCGTCTCACTTTCTGGATGTAATGGTCACGGCTCATTGGTTTCCACAGGGAGGTCACACCTGGGCAGCTGTATCGGTACCAAGTTCAAGCTGGAGCTGGAACAGAACTAGGAGAAGCCTCTCCTCCGCTGAGCCACATCCATGGAGCTCCTTACTGTGGAGACGGGAAGGTGGCAGGGTGAGTAGCGGGTACATGGGAATGTGTGAGCAAGGATGCCCTGCCCTGCCCTGAACAGGAGGGTTAATCTTGAGTTTCAGTTTGACTTGTCTTGGAAATTGGAGGCACTATGTGATTCTAGCATCAAACGAAATCTAGGACCTGGCAGTGATCTTGAGAGATCACTCACATCTTAGTTGAGGAGAAGCTCACTTTTATTTAGAGCTCACTGCAGGGTACTGAGATACTGGGGCTGATTCAGGGGGTGGCAGGCAGCTCTTAAGGTTTCAAAGGACAAGTGCTGACAGTGACTGAGGGAAGGAATTTATAAGGGAGAAGGTTATATGTCAGATGATGCTAAAAGACCAGGTGAGGGTATGTGTCAAATCAGTGTCCTGTCCCATACCCCTGACTAGCTGTGTGACCTGGGGAAAGTCCCTATAGTGTTCTGAGCTTCACTGGCTCACTTGACCACTAGAAGACCTGACTGCGGTGTATTTACAGCCATTCTGTAAAACTACCAAGGTAAGGATGAAATCACTACTTTGCCTTCTTAACACACCGTGTTCCTTTTTCTGTTTCCCTTTTGTGGTATCAGCCTAGGGGACTAATTCATGCCGGTTTGTCTGGGACTTTTCCAAATCTAGCACTGAAAATGCCCCCATGTCCCTCCAGTCGCCCTGTATTAACCTGTCCTGAATGCTCGTCTGACCTGATATGTTCGTTGTATAGAACTGTGGCAGTAGGAGACCGGATGGCCAGGCGCTGTGATGTGTCTTAGATTCTGCATGCTAATAAGATGGCCTCTTTTTAATTTCCCAGACTGGGTGAAAACACATAGTATCCTGACGCCCTAATAGAAAGCAGTTCTGTAGCCTTTCTTGGGATCCCTCGCATTGCTTAGCCATCACTGAACACTGCCTGTTTCTCCATCTTCTAAGATTTTAACCTTTGGTGTAAGGCAAACCTCGCCGATACCCCGACCTTGCTAGTTGGCTGCTACCTCTGCCTACCGCGGTCTCAGCTTTGCACCCCGCTTCCTCCGTCTCTGCTGGGCTCCTCCCCGGGACTCTGTGCACAGAGTAAGGCTGGCTGCTGTTGATGCTCTCCCTGCTCTGGCCGCCTCTTTTGAAGTCTGCCGCCCACCCGTTAAGGTGTTTGGGAGGCTTGGTTACCAGGACTACCCAGGCAGAAGCCTCCTTGAGCAAAACACTCTGCCCTAGGTGTCTCCCACCGCACTTCTCTGATGGTGGCCACCTGGAGGCCCCAGGATGCCACCTCTGCCTGGGGGTCTGGGGACAGGAAGGGCTGAAGAGCCCTTCCCAACTTGCTCTTGCACCTTCTCTCCTGTGCCTTGAAACAGCTTCACCTGAAGCAGCATCTGCTTGGCTGCTGGGCCTCACAAGTTTCCTCGTTCAAACATTCCTATTTCCTGCCTGTATTCCCTCCCTATAAAGAGTCATAAATGGTTCACCACCCAGTGGGAAGAAACCTGTGAATTACAGCTTTGTCTCAGCCAGAGGCAGGGCCTCCACTCCACACACAGCAAGAAGGAGCCATGCAAATTGTTTAACCCACTGTTTAAAGCTTGACAAATGTATAGATTCAGTCTAAGGGGATCACAGATGCCCAAGAAGTCATCCTGAGACTAGTTATAATATATTTTTGTCACACTGGATAACACCGCAGTAAGACCATCAGAGCAAACACTGTGGAGGCCCTGGACTTGTGAGCCACATTTATTTGGAAGCGATCATCTCAGTCTGCCCATGTGGGACATCCAAGCCACGTGTGGAAGTGTGGCAAGTGCAGCCAAAAAACGGAATTTTATTTAATTTTAAGTAGTTTAATTTAAAAACTTACTTGATTCAGTTATCAGAAAACCTTTAAATATATTTGGAACAACTTGGGTAGATGAATCTACTTTTCCAACAATAGAGTTTATGAAATCTAAATACAGATCAAGTGTTTGGACCCAGATGTATTGTAAGTGAAAAATACCCATCAGATTTCAAAGATGTGGGATGTGTAAAAGAATGTAATGTGCTTTATTAATCATTTTCATACCGATTACATTACTAAAATGACACTATTTTGGATGTCTCAAGTTTGATGAAATGTATCATTAAAACTAATTCCGCCTATTTCTTTCTTTTAACGTGACTACTAGAAAATGAAAGATGATGTGTGTGACGCTCATCTTTCTGTTGGGTAGCAGTGCCTCAGCTGGCTTATCTTCCAAGAAAGAAGGAATTTGAAGTTTCCTTGATTTCTTCAATCATGTTGTTTTTCATATCTGTTATCCTTTCTCCGTTGGCATCCTACCATTTAACACATTATTATATAATTATGTTCATAGCATGCTTTTAATTCGTATGAAAGCATTCTCATATCCAATAACTTAATCTTCACTCCATCCCTGTGGGGAGGCACACTTTAGACAATGGTTAGAGCTATTAGTTATGTCCTCATCTGAAAGCACGTTAGCATGCCCAAACCCTTTGTCTACTGGAGTTAAAATATGTGTCCGTTTTGGTGCAAAGTCAAGAAGAAAAAACGGTAACCCTCCATCCATTTTACAATGGCCACATCTGTGTTACCTGTTTTGTTCCCATAACATGCTTCCTGTAGCCCTCAGTGTAAACTAACTCTCCCACCCCAATCCAAATTAGTCACCAGCTGTGTCAGCTTTTCAGGTTCAAAACAAAACGATGACATTTTTCTTCTCCCAGTATTTATTTCTCCCCTGCAATATATGATAGCTGCCACCAGGTGGTAGTAGGGAGTCAGGACCTGACGGGGGCCTTAGCTTTGCCCTGGACGGAGACCAGGCAGCAATCAGGCTGCTGAGTCTCTTGGTATATAAAACAGAAGATTTCAAGCTTACAAAACCCTAACTTTAATAGCAACTGTGTCTAGATAGAATAAAACAATGAAAACACAAAGAAATATCATATAAAAGAGAATAGAAAACAGAACAACATATAGACAGGCAGGTTTCCTCCTCACCAAACCAGCTGTTTTTAAGATTTCACTCATCATAGGGCTGGCAGGCCTTTTCTAGCTTAATGCCATCTACCAGAAACCCTGGAAGGACCCCCGTGGATCTCCTAGATGTTTCTGAGACGTGAGCTACTCTTTATGTAAGAGCATTCTCTTAGCACCTGCTTTTCTCCAGCTTGCACTTTTTAATGTATAATGAGGGATTTTAATAATTTAAAAGAAAACTATTTTATGCCTGTGTGTATATAAGAATGTATGTTTTGACCTTCCAGGAGCCTGGGAGAAGAATGTGATGATGGGGACCTTCTGAGCGGAGATGGCTGCTCAAGGGCGTGCCAGCTGGAGGAAGGCTTCCACTGCGCAGGTGCGTGGAGGACCACCACCTAGGCTTATGTCCTGTTTCTGCAGGCATCTCCGTGTCTTATTTCCATGAGCTTTTGATATCCTATAACATATAGCTGAATGATAACAACAATGACATTTGATGTGTCTGTGGTGTGCCAGGCGGGCACTAACTTTCATCTATAGTATCGCATTAAAAAAATTTTTTTTAATGTTTATTTTTGAGAAGAGAAAGAGAGAGAGAGGGCATGAACAAGGGAGGGGCAGAGAGAGGGGGAGACGCAGAATCCAGAGCAGGCTCCAGGCGCTGAGCTGTCAGCACAGAGCCCCCGCGGGGCTTGCACCCATGAACCGTGAGATCATGACCTGAGCTGAAGTCAGACACTTAACTGACTGAGCCACCCAGTCACCCCACCTATAGTATCTCATTTAATCCCTACATGAACTATGAGGAGATCAATCTGAGGCGCAGAGAGCTTAAATAATATGGGATTTGAACCAAGGAAGTGAGGTTCTAGAATCTAAATATAAACCACTGGGGTACACTGCCTCCTTGATTAATGTTACCAAGGATTGCCCTTGGGTCCTCATGTCTACCACCAAAACACCAGCCAAGCAGCACAATCAGAGGTTTTACATAAAAATCAGTGCGGGAAACATTCTAAGCCAAAGAGACTGCAAGATACCTCTTGGCGGCTGTGTTTCATAAGTAAGATAATGACTGATGACGGGGAGTCCTAACACCGCTTAATCCCGGCAAATCACTAGTAATAAGTTATCACTAGGTGGCTTTGACTCTAGGTTCTTGCCATGCAGGAAGACCATCTAGGAAACTTCTCCCAATTCTGGTTAAAGACATCATCAATGAGCTCCTTACATGTAGATTATTATTATTATTTTACTCCCATCTGTATACGTTGCGGTGTTTCTGTGGTACATGACCATTCGCCAAAATTTTGTAAAGAGTGATGCTTTGAAAAATATCTTAATGCCTCTAAATCGCAAAGTAAAGTAGAATATGATTGTAATAACGTATAATTAAGGTGTAAAATACTGCACAGGACGCGCAAATTCTCCTGCTACCTAGAGTAGATTCACAAAATTATAGAATCTTAGGAGTCTTTCATCCGTCCATCTAACAAAACATAGGCAGTGCCCGCCAGGTACCACGAGTCTGATAGAGGCCCTGCTCCCTTCATGTGTGCAGTCTAACTGGGATTTGGAGTCTGGCCTCCTTCCCGTGTAGAAATCTCTCCTGCCAGTTCTTGAGAGAGAGGCCTCTAGCTTCTGCTTACATACTTCTAGCAGTGAAGGACACATCTTGAAATGCACCATTCTACTTAAGAATGGCTTTATCTGTTGCAATACGATCCTTCTCCTCTTCTCTGGTTTGGAAACTGAGGCTCAGAGCATTGTAGTGACTAATCCACAGGCACACAATGAGGCCCTGAAGGGCCAGCACTGGAGCCCAGCTTTCCTCATGCTTAATCAAGTGCTTTTGCCCTGCTATGAAACTACAGAGGATAATTTTTTCCCTGTTTTATTTGACTACCATTCAGATATTTGAAATGCCTCCCCATTATTCTCCTTTCCAATCCAAACATCCCCTCGTGATTAGGTTTCCAGACCCTTTCCTATTTACCCTAACCTGGCATGTTTCATGTGGTCAATGCCCAGAAAGGAATTCAATACTCCAGATGTGGTCTGGCTGTACAGAATACACCGAACCTATTACCTCCCCTTTTCTGTACACAAGTATTTGTTAATGCCACCTCTGTTTGCAGTGTGAGTGTGTGTGTGTGTGTGTGTGTGTGTGTGTGTGGTAACATAACGGGCTCATTGAATATACACATACACACATACACGCACACATGTATTCTCTTAATGCTGTGTCTCCTCCAGTACAGCTCAAGCCTCCTTTAACTTAACAGTACACCTTGTTTTGTTTCTAACACATTTGATCCCATTAAACTTGGCTCCTGTTTCCTTAGCCTCCAAATCCAGTAAGACTGCATCTAAGTTATTTTAACTTTACAGGGTAAGGCTAAGATGATCCATTCCACAGTTAGACTTCTGTTTCATTGTATAATATGCTCATAGCATGGCTCAGCATATAGTTATATTCCATTATTTCTCAAAAATTAGGATTGAAGGGACCATGGTGAAATATATATATTTTTAAATGGCCTGTTGTTTTTAGACGGACTTGAAAAAACAGGCAAAAATTTTAAGTCCATGGTGAAAAAAATAGAAGCAAGAAGAAATATTCACAGTGTTATAAATAGAGAAACAAGACATATATATATGTACATTATAAAATATAATATAAAATACATTTATATATACATAAATGCAAACATATATATTAAATACACATATTTATGTACATGAATACATGTACATGTGTAAATACATATATATGCATATATATGAGAGAGAGAGAGAGAAATCATCATGGGAAAGTCATTCCAAATGCACATATATTGGCTTTGGGTTTGGGGGAGTGATTTGGGAAGGCCATGGGTTGGATGGAATGCAGGGGTTTAAAACCCCAAATAAGCTAGAACCCCATCCTGGGAACATTGGCTTATTCCTGGTAAGTAGAGACAGATTTACAGCAGAAGGGCCTTAGACTGGAAGAAATTGTGAAGGAAGATAATTAGTAGCTACATGTTGATGAGCCACTGAAAAAATTACTTCAGCATCCCTGTGGTATTGCTGTGAAGAATTAAAAATAACGAGAATGGTATAGTAACAGTGAATTTTAGTAATGATGTTACTGAATGTATACCTGTACGTTGCTATGTTTCCAAATCTTGGTCCTGTCATCTTGTCCTATTACTTAAAGTAGAAATAGGAGATTAGAATCATGCCACTAATGTTAATTGTCCTACGTTTTGGTAGAAAACAGGACCAGAACTCACTAAGTGGCTTTCTAACTGTACCTCAGCTTTCCACACTTGAAGAAAGCTAATTTACGTGTCTGTAGTTGGTACTATTCACTTAGGAGGAGTTATCTGGTGAGCAAGTATGGAACTTGTCCAGGGAATACAAGCTCGCTTGCTAACACTCCAGCACGTTTTCTTACAGATTCGCTCCTCACTTGTTTGCTCTTGAAGGCAGTGCCTCGGCCTCAGCTTGATAGAGACCCCACTGCGCCCACCTTCTGTGAGCCTGGCTCCAATCCAAACTCTATTAACTTACGTATCAAGGGACCTGTGGCAAAATGTTCCTTATTTATGACACAAACAAAAAATGCACACCCCGCATGGTTGTAAGACGAAAGGAAAGAAGAGGCACGTAAGCCTTGAAAACCCAGTGCCCATATTGTCTCTTTCAGAGCAGTGGTGCAGTTAGTTGAGGAAACACGATTCAGCCACAAAGAGTAATAGAAAACAAATCCCTCAAATACTTTACTACTTCAAGAACCATGAAGGGGATCCACGTACATAGCCCATCATACCATTTCTTTAACTTCTCTTTCTTCTTTTACCTTCTACTCTTATATCCCCTCCTTCCCTCAGGATCTTGCTTAACGATGCCTTCAAATTTCTTTCTACCTCCAGCCTACGGTTACTTTTCTCTCGCTATTCTTTATTCACAAATCCCACTGCTTTCTATACCTTCTATTATAGAGATGGATTCTACTCCTCTCCCCATGAAGAATCCTTCTTCTTTAGGAAGGTGTGTGTGTGTGTGTGTGTGTGTGTGTGTGTGTGTATGTGAGTGTGCGTGTGTGTGTGTGTGTGTGTGCATGCACATCGTTTTGTCTGTATGTTTGGGGTGGGTATTAAGCTAGCTGGCAGTAACAGCATTTTCTTTTGTGGACTTGAGAAAAAAATGCAATGATTTTTCCATGACATCTATAAACACTTTTTGAAATGTTATACAATATTTCTTGCCAGGGGAGCCAAGCCTATGTTACATATATGAGGGAGATGGGATATGTGAACCTTTTGAGAAGGAAACCAGCATCATAGACTGTGGCCTCTATACTCCCAAAGGATATGTGGATCAGTGGGCCACCCAGGCTTATTCCTCTCATGAAGACAAGAAGTGTCCTGCTTCCTTGGTAACTGGAGAACCTCATTCCATGGTAAATCAAGCCGGAAGAATTGAGTGAAGGCTGAGCAGAATTGTAAAGGGGCTCTCTCTCTCACATGCTTTATGGGGGGGCTTACATTTCTTTCCTGTCTTTGACATCAAATTTAGTCCCTACTGAACTCAGAATAAGGTAACATTAAATGAAAAATTTCTGGACTAGCAATTAAATCTCATCTGCCCCACCCCGCCCCCCACACCTTCCTTACCCCACTTACCCTTACTAGTTTTCATCTAGGAACATTTGGCTGTACAATCGCTGATTCCAAGGTACAGAGAAGCATCGCAAAATTAACCTTAGATGTACAAATATCAGAAATTACACTTGGGCTTTCTATACGGGAGAATTTATTTTACAAGAAGAAAAAGAAGTAGCAAAGAGTCAGAATGCCTGGATTACAATATTGAATTCACTGGTATTACTACTGTTATCACTAAACGAGGTTTGACAGGTCACTTAACCTCTCTGGGCCCCAATTTTCTCATATGTAAAATGGGGATAGTAATAACTTTTGCATTTAACTCAATGGTTTATCACAAGGATCAAATGAAATTTAAAGTATATTAAAGATCAAAGTATAACTTGATTTAAAGGACTGTTATTATTGAAGAAATTCTAGAGCTAGTACTAAAAACAAATCCTCTGGTATACAATTTTCCATGAATATCCACCTAAATAAATAGGAGATCCTCCAAGGACTTTAAGGACTGACATCTATGAATTAGAGTTGAATACTGAAAAGAAGGTTAAGGGCTTTGGCTTTTGGGTACTATTCCAGATGCATCCATTGCCAACTAAACTCTTCCATTCATCATAACAATAAGCAATACCATCATTTCAATGGAAGTGTGATTTAGCTCTGTTGGTAATTTAGGCCAGGATGAAATCATTGCATTGTATACTTCAGGAGACCCCCAGGAGGTTGAGAAACTAGCCAGGAGTTGGTGCTCTAGTTCGAGAGACTCCTTAAGGACCTTGGAATCTTCTAGATTCTAGCTCTTTCCATCCTTGGCTTGCAGCTTTCTTCCTCCTATTCATAAGATGACTCCACCAGGCATGAAGTCAGCATTTCAGGCAGGAAGATGGGGGAAGTTCACAGGAAGTACATATACGCTAACTGAGTCTTTCCCTTTTTATTGGGAAACAATCATGGCAGCTTTTCTGGACGTTTAACACTATAGACTTCCACCAACATCTCATCGGTCACATCCAGGTCACGTCATCACCCTTTGTTGTAAAGGTCTCTGAGGAGATGAGCATTTATAACTGGATTTACTGCCACCTTGAACAAAATCAGAGTTTCCTAATAAGAAAGTAAGGGGAAATGGATATGGGGAGGCAGCTAGCAATGTTCACTACACTTCTTCAGTGAAATCTGGCATCTTTCTCAAGAGTTCTTGGTGCCCAGTGACAGGAAGCCAGGAAAGTCGGGAGATTCTGAGTTAGTAACAGCTCTCTGAAGTGGCTTTTAGTCTAGCTTGTCTATCTTCCTTAAGTATTAAGTGGAGAAATTTTCTGGTGTTTCTGTTCCCTGACTCCTTTACCCAGCTGAATGCTTAATGGTTTCTGACTCAGTAGCCTCACTCCTCGGACTGGTGGATCCTGCCCAGTAAGGATATAACCATCATCCTGGACAGACTTCTATGGCTAATTCTAGGAGCAGTTGCCTAAAATGTTCCAGGACTGTTCTTTGGGCAAGATATCTGGGTTGATGGTAGGCTGAGAGTTATCATGTGTGTTTTTCTACCCAGGTAAATTATATCTTGAGGTTAACAGAGAGCATTGAGGCATTCTTCTGCTTAGAGAAAAGTTTTCTGCCAATAGTGTGATCATTAGGCACTCAGAAAGAGAGGAAAACTTTGGTTTTGAGCTACAGAGTCATTGTATTTACTTCTCTCTCACCTTATACATTTAATTTTTGATTGAAATTACATTTCAGATTTGCACGTCATACCATCCAGATTTACCAGAGCACCGTCCTCTCACTGGCTGGTTTCCCTGTGTCACCAATGGAAACAGACCTCAGGATAAAAGGAGTGAGCAGACAGAAGGTAGCCTGGAGAGGGAGGAGGAGGTTTGGCTCAAAGTAAGTGAACCAAATGGTTGTTTGTGAAGGCTGTGGGTAGATTGTGTGTGTGTGTGTGTGTGCGCGCGCGTGTGTGTGTGTAAAGTGATATGTTGGATTGGCTTCTCGGGAAATTTCCTCTTGTTTTTCTCTGAGGTTTTATATTTTGGGTTTATTTTTCACCTCTTTTTGAATTTTGGGCTTCTTTCTTTGTAAGTCAACCCATTTACAAAGTGTAACATACACACAGAAATGTGCAAAAAATCAAAAATGCACAGATCAATACATTTTTAGAGAATGAACATCCTCTCTAACCACCACACAGATCAAGAAACAGAGTACGACACCACCCCATAAATCACTCTTATTCCCCTTCTCAGTGATTTTACCACAGAGGTATCTACTCTTTTTAGTTCCATCGCCATAGACTATTGTGCCTGTTTTTGAACTTTATGTGAAGAACTTTACAGTACGTACTTCTTGTGTCTCATTCGTTCTTACTCCACATTTCATTTGCTAGAGTGCTGCTTCATTTAGCAGTAGGGTTCATTTTCATTGCCACGTAGCATTCCAGTGTATGAGTACACCAAACTTGTGTGTCCATATTGATGAACGTTTGGGTTATTTCCAGCTTTTCTCTATGGTGTTACACATAGTTCTGCTATAAACATTTCTGTATTTCTTTTGGTGAACATATATAAACAGGTGGGTATATTTGGAACTGCTAGATCGTTGGTAGGCAGATGAGAAGCTTTAGTAGATAATTCCAAGTAATCTTCCATAGTGGCTGTACTCATTCATACTCCCACCAGAGGCTAATGAGTATTCCAGATGCTTCACATTTTCATCAGTACTTGATATTTCAAGCCTTAATTTTAGCCATTCTGTTTGGCATAGAAAGGTGGTAGCCCCTCCATCATGTCAGTTGGATTTATATGTTGCCTAATGAGTTTGGTCTTTTTTAAATATATATTGGCCATTTCTGTATACTTTTCTTTTTTTTTTTTTCTCTTGGAGGTCATATTCAAATCGTTTGCTCAGTTTTGTAGGGTTGTCTGTCATTGTCTTCTTAATTTATGTGATTTCTTTACAATTCTCTGCTATGAATTAGAGCTCTCATAATTTCATAAGCAGTGAGCCCCTGAGAATACTCTACCTCCATTTACTGCTTCCTGGCTTTTTAAAGTTAATACGATTTAAAAATAGCTAAATATTTACCCTGCCCAATGTTCTTCAGGCCTTTCCATATTTCTGTGCTTTCCTCATTTTTATTTAGCATGAAAAAGAAATTCCATCGTTTCTTTTTATGTGAGTGTGCTGGCAATGTATTCTTTCAGTTTTTGTGCGGCTGAAAGTATCTTTATTTGACATTCATTTTCCAAGGGTATCTTTGCTTGGTATATAGAATTCTAAGTGGCCAGTTGTTTTTGTTCATCAACTAAAGATGTTATCCCAGTGTCTTTTCACTTTTATACTTTCTTTGGAGAGTTAGCTATCAATCTGCTATATACAACTTTGAAGGCAATGTCTTTTACTCTGTGATGCTTTTAGTATATTCTCTTTGTGTTTTGTCTTCGGCACTTTTACTATGATGTTCCAAGGCCTGTTTTTCCTTTGTAGATATCTGGCTAACGGTTTGTCAACCTAATCCTAATAAAAGCTTGGATTAGGTTATGAAATAACCTGGTTATTTCATACTGGTATACCTTCTGTTTTACTAATCACAACTTTTATTCCATATAATTGGCTGTTAAACTGTTTATTACATTATTAATTTCAGTTATTGTAGTTTTAATTCTAGAATTATTATTTAACTTTTTGTATAGATTCTCATTTTGTTTGAAATTCTTTATCCTATAGTTTATTTTAAAAATATATTAATCCCTATAATTGTAAAGTCTGTGCCTGATAATACGAATAGCTTGGTGACCTGAGGTCTGTTTATGTTGACTGTTTCTTCTCTTTATTTTCATTCATTTAGTCTCATTTACTTTCATATTGAATAAAGTTTTAACTAAATATTATTGTAGAGATTGTGGCTAATGATATCTTCCTTTCAAGACCACTTACTTTTTTTTTTAAACATGTAGTAAGATTTGGGAAAGAACATCTTAATCCAATCAGTAATGAAGATGACTCAAATTTCTGGGGTGCCTGAGTGACTCAGTCGGTTATGTGTCTGACTTTGGCTCAGGTCATGATCTCACAGTTTGTGAGTTCAAGCCCTGGGTTGGGCTCTGTGCTGACAGCTCAGAGCCTGGAGCCTGCTTTGGATTCTATGTCTCCCTCTCTCTCTGCCCCTCTCCTGCTTGCACTCTGTCTCTCTCTCAAAAATAAATAAACATTAAACAAATTAAAAAGAAAAATGCTTCAAATTTCTGTATTAGTGAGCCCTGATATGTTTTTCCCCTTTTCCTTTTTTCCCCTTTTTAGGGGTCTCAAATAAAGGCTTGGATTAGGCCCTCCACCTGATAGTCTCTGAAGTACAATTTCTGTCTCCTCAGCAGTATGTGTCTGGTAAAAACTGTTTGGCTTTTTGGCCTCTCACCCACCAATTCCCGCTTAGTTTCTTATGCTCTTATTCTGCAGAGCTTAGAGTTTGAAAAATACCTCAATGGCAAAAGTGGCACAGAATGTGAGGTTCCTTTCAATGTGGTTTCTTGCTTTTCAAGTCTCTTCAGTCCTGATTGCTGTGGTTGCTCTCACATGTTTTCATACTTTTTTCTTTTTTGGAGCATCTGGATGGCTCAGTCAGTTGGGTGTCTGACTTCAGCTCAGGTCGTGATCACATGGCTTGTGGGCTTGAGCTCCGCATCAGGCTGTGTGCTGACAGCTCAGAGCCTGGAGCCTGCTTCAGATTCTGTGTCTCCCTCTCTCTCTGTCCCTCCCCTGCTTGTTTTCTCTCTCTCTTTCAAAATTAAATACACATTAAAAAAAATAAAAAAATTTTCTTTTTACTTTATTCATATTTTATAATTATTCTTGACAGAAGTGTTTGTTCTATTATAAGCTATTTCCTCATAGCTAGAAGCAGAAGTCTCCAACTGGAATTCTTTTAATGTATGTCAGTTAACTACCATGTATATTTTATATTTTCGGTGTGCACCCTGTTTTTACTACAAATGATGTAGGGATATGAAAAAAATCACAAATATATTTGGGAGTTAATATATCAAACCTATTAATAAAATTTAGTTTTTACAAATCCACTTAATACCAAATAAATTAGGAAGTGATTTCTAAAAATAAGCTCATTGGCGATTTTTTCCGCAAGTTTTTTGAGGGCTATAGGATTTCTGACTCTTTATTTATTTATTTTTTTTAGTTTACTTTAATCTTGATTTGACACACACATATGATTTGCATGTAGTGGATCAGAGACAAATTTATTGCACAAGTGAGAAACAACTATACTGAAAAACGTTAGCCTTGAAAATATCTTTCCAAAATCCTTCATTTACTAAAATGCTACTTTCCCAACAAATTTCTCAATTTAGTCCTCATTTACTGAGAACTTGTCTCTCTTAGTTTTCTTTGGTTTCATCTAATCTCAAACCAATACACCAAAATGTTAGGAATTTCTTTTATAAGGCAGAACATGTAAATTTTTATTATTTACAATAATAAGCACATTTTAAAAGCCACTATAGTTTACAAAGTGCATTCTCATGTGCTTTTTAATTTGATCCCGGCAGTAGCTCTGAGTTTGGCAAAGTAGTTGTTTTCCTATTTTATAGATGAGAAAAATAAGAATTCGTCTCAAAGTGCTTTTTTTACATTACTCAAGAATCAAATGGTAAAACTGAAGATCAGACTCATGCCTCTTGACTGTGATCACATGTTTATTCCTCTATACCATGTTGCCGTATTCAGTCAGCACGCGTTACGCACCTGTTATATGCCAGACCCAGAATTGAACACTGGGGATAAACATGAGAACATGACATGAGCAAGAAAACAAATTAAAACATGTGGAATTGGAAGGAAAGCCCTCTTGTCTTCTTTTGTTGATTTTCTTCTAAATTCTTCAAAGACAATGTATCCATGGACCTAATCCATAGGATTTATTAAGTGCATATTATAACTCGAGGTGCCATTGGGGGATAGAGAAAGAAACAGAGGGAATGATTCCTTCCAGAAAGTGCTTTGAATCTCAGCAATACAGACAACAAATGAAGCAATCTGAGAAGGAGGTGCTGTTTGGTTACACAGAGAGCCCATCAACATATGCAAAATCATATGTTCGTATTTATTTTCATGGCTGTTCTAAAATGTTCCCAATTTGGAATGGTCTCACTCAGGCTGGACTGGTTAGCAATCCTAACAGAAAGTAGTTAGGTATTTTAAATACAGTATGCTTATAGTATTTTGAATATAATATTTAAAACATCAATTATAAATTATAGACCACTGCTGGAATCATGTGCTATGTGAAGCCTTTGCTGTGTAAAACCTAAAGCCTATAAACCATTATTTCCTTCTTTTCTTTGTTTGGGTTCAACTAGCCAAACACTGAGTATGAATCTTCAACAGAAAATGTATTACATATTTAATTGATTGGATTTCAAAGAGTCTGTGATACCACACAGTGGTGTGGGGACGGTGGTGGTTGAGAAACACATTTATTGATATTTTTTTCTGTTCCAGGTATCTTATTATTAATTTTCATACAAGCTCTCTATCAGAGATGTGATTTTACTCATTCTAAAAATGATTATCTGAAAACTCAGAGATGCTAAACATTTGGGATAACATAGTTAATAGAGATACAGATAAGATTCAGATTCAAATCCAGTTTATCCCAAAATGCCACAGTCCTTCCTCTATACCAGGAGCTGGTATAAAGAGCAAAATAGTAAATATTCTAGGGTTCATGGGCCATACAGTCTCTGTTACAACTACTTACAGCTCTGTTAACACTGCTGTTATAGAATGAAAGCGGCCACAGGCAGTATGTAAATGAACAAGCATAGCTGTGTTCTAATAAAATTATATGTAGGAACACTGAAATTTCATTTCATATAATTTTCACCTTATTCACATTGGTTTTCTTCGATTTTTTTTTCAACCATTGGAAAATGCAAAAGACATTCTTAGCTCACAGACCATACAAAACCAGGCAGTGGGTCAGATTTGGCCCATGGGTTATAGCGTGCCCACCTTCACTCTGGATCACGTGTCCAGTTCATGCTAAAGATGTTGATAGACACTTG
Source organism: Panthera uncia (assembly GCF_023721935.1). Lineage (NCBI taxonomy): Eukaryota > Metazoa > Chordata > Mammalia > Carnivora > Felidae > Panthera > Panthera uncia. The sequence continues at coordinate 18,032,933 of NC_064813.1, forward strand.
CCTTATTTCCACCTCATAACAGGGCCAATTTTAATTCTACTCCATAAACATTGGCGAAAATGAATAGAATACTATACTATAGAGAAGTTCAAAGCTGAATGAGTCACCATCTTTATCCTCAAGGTACATACACTGCATGGCCATGTTGCACAAATACTCCAGAAGACAAAATGTCATCGAGTCATATGGTACAGATACAGTAACTACAAAACAGACTCAGAAGGACCTGGTGACTGGGCATAGAGAGATAGAGATAAACCTTGTCTCATTGAATTCCCCCATTTATCCCATCTTCCACACTCCTCTACACACATACACATACACACACACACACACACACACACACACATTCTACGCCTTAATCATTTTAGTCATAACAGATTGCTTTCAGTACTGGAATACTCCAAGGTTTTCACATCTCCATAACCTTTCAGGTAGGGAGCTCGTGTTTTTCTTTCTCTGTAAGTGCTTTCTCTGTTTTGTGTCTCTGAGAAGCACATATTCATCTTCTAAGATTTAGCTCATGGATTATATCTTTTATAGTCTGACCTTTCCCGAACCTCTTGCCCAAGCCCCTCTTAGTGTAATCGGTAACTTCTTCCTATGCGCCTCCTCAGCAGACTCTTCCGTCACAGCGTTTGTATACTTTGCTGTTCTCCTTTCTCCGTCTTCATCTGATGAACTCTAGGAACTTGTGGGCAGTGACCATGTATAGTCATGGTTTTATGTCAGGCATTGAGCACAGAGCTTCCCTGTTGTAATCTTCAGAATGTTTGGCGATTGCTTGAATGAACGATGCCATGTTAGCTTTCGGCCTTGGCAATTGGGAGCGTAATGGTAACATCGTGGCACCCCCTCATCCATGTTTTCACTCTTGCAGTTTCCGTGACTGCAGTCAACTGCCGTTGAAAAGCAGGTGACCCTCCTCTGACACATCATCACAAAGTCAGTGGTAGCCTCACGCTATGTCACAACGCCTGGGTCATTCACCTCACATGTCATCACGTAGACATTTTGTTATCTCACACCATCACAAGAAGAAGTACAATGATATTTTGAGAGAGAGTTATTCATATAATTTTTATTATAGTACATTGTTACAATAGTCCTATTTTATTATTAGTTATTGTTAATCCCTTACTGTGCCTAATCTATAAATTAAATGTCATCATTGGTATGATGTATAGGAAAAGACATAGTATAAATATAGGGTTTGGTACTATCTGCAGTTTCAGGCATCCTCTAGGGGTCCACTGGAGTGTATCCGGTGACTGGGGGGAGGCTACTTATGACACAACACGGAGGTGCGTAAGTGGGACTGTGGGCTATGCTAGATTCAAAGGGGAGGAGACAGAGGCTAGAAACAGAGGCAGACTACTTCTTCCTCCAAAATTTTATAAACGATGGGCTATAGTATGAGTGAAAACCAGATCAAAAGAAATTTTTCAAAGATGGGGGGAAGTTTGATCATCTTCTTTGGTTGTGGCAGGTTGGATGCTTTAGGAGTAGATTCTGAGATGGAATTTAGGTGCTTGCTTCATCAGCACGTATACCAAAATTGAGATGGAACTTAGTGTGCCAGGTGTTTATTAAGGAGCGGCCTGGGTACCAACATCTGTGGAAAAGAAGGGAAGGAAGCGTGAGTGTGTGAAACGGAAAGTCGAGCAACCTCAGTGACAGCTTGACTGTCCTCTCCTGCAAAGAAATAATATGTATTATTACAAGGGACAAGTGGTAAGTGGAGTAATATGGCTGTAAGGTCCTTACACTATGGATAGTAATATTATTTGAATGTAGATTGTAGTAAGTTAGATATACATATTATAATCTCCAGAACAATCATTAAAAAATACACATATACACGAAGATTAATACAATGATAAAATAACTTGATTCACTCAAAAGAAAGCAGGAAAAGAGGAAGGAAGAAACAGCTAATAAAAAACAAGTACCCTCTGGCAGACTTAAAACTAAGGATGCTATTAATTACATTAAATTCAAATTGCCTAATAATGCCATGTAAAAGGTAGAGATTGTCAGTCTACATAACATGGAAAGAATTACATACCGTTTATGAAAACACACTTTATTATTTTTATTTAAAAAATTTTTAATGTTCATTTGTTTTTGAGAGAGAGAGAGAGGCCGTGTGAACAGGGGTAGGGGAGGGGCGAGAGAGAGGGAGACACAGAACTGGAAGCGGGCTCCAGGCTCCGCGCTGTGAGCACAGATCCCGACACAGGGCTCGAACTCATGAACTGTGAGATCATGACCTGAGCCAAAGTCCGACGTTTGGCTGAGCCACCCAGGCACCCCGAAAACACACTTTAAATACAAAGACATGCAGAATGAAAGTAAAAGTGAAAAATTGTATATCATGTGAACTCTAAGTGTAAGAAAATTTCTGTGCTATGTTAGTATCTGACAAAATAGAGTGTTACCGGAGGAAAATAGGGATAGAGTGTTAGTATCTGACAAAATAGAGTGTTACCGGAGGAAAATAATGGTAAGTGGGTCAATTTATCAAAAATGCTGAACAATCTTAATTGTTATAAAATTGAATCACCTAAGAACAGAGCCTCAAAGGAAATGAATTAAAAGTTGACAGAACTAATAGACAAATAGCCAAATTCATAATAATAATTGGAGATTTTTATCATATCTCTCTGTAAATCGTTGATATAACAAACAGACAAAAAAATCAGGACAAGTGTGTAAGATTTAAAGATCATTATCAGGTATCTTGATCTACTTGACATTCGTAGAAACACTACACTCAGCAACTGCAGAATGCACGTGGTACGTTCACCAAAATAGGCTATATACTAGGCCATAAAATAAGTCTTAGCGAATCTGTAATGATTGTAGTCATACAGAGTACATCCTCTGACCTTTACAGGACTAGATTTGAAATGAATAACAATATGTCTAGGAGATGTGCAATTTTTTGGTAGTCAAGCAGTATATTTCTAAATAATCCATAGGTCAAAGAAGGTTTTCTGGGGAAAATTAGAAAATATTTTGAGCTGAATGATAATGAAGCAACATTTCAAAATGTATGAGATATGATTAAAATAGTACTTCCAGGGAGATTTATAGCTTTATATGTCTCTGTTTGAAAAATAAGCAGTATAAAATTAATAATCAAAGTTTCCACCTAAATTAGGAAAAGATCAAATTAAAGTCAAAGTAAAAATGTAAAGGAACTAACAGAGAAAGAGGCGCAAAGTAGCAAAAACTCCTGTATCACCATTGTTATTTTACTTTCTCTGGAAATAGCAGCCAATGCTAGACTTTGAATTTTATACTTTCTGAGCTATAAAAGAAATGAAACGATAAAATGCGAAAGGGGGAAATAAAATTCAAATTATTTCCCCAGAAATTAAGTTGATACCTGAAAAGAGGAAACAACCCCCAAATTATTTCATTTAGTATCATAGTTTAATACAAAATTAAGATGAAAACAAATATGCTAATTTTTAAATAGCAGTCAAAGAGAAAACATGATTAAAGAAAATAGTTCCTTTACAATAGCACTGACGATAGTAAAATATCTAGGAGTAAATGTAAAAAAAAAAGAGGAAATGGAAAGATCTGTATGAAGAAGACACATGAAAGCTTGAAAAATGAAGAGTCACAAACTGGTCTTGTACAGAAAGACTCAATATCCTATGAAGGTCGACTCTCCCTAAACCCCAGACTTTGCAGAATCCCAATAAAAATTCTCACGAAGTACTTTTAAGGAAAGACAAAGCTGATATTAATGTTTTTATGGAAATTTTACAAAAGTTTAATGGGGAAGGAGGCCTGACTCTGTCAAACATCAAAATATACCATGAAGTTATAATGGTTAAAATATCAACAAATAGACAAATCAGTGGAACCAGATGGCTCAGAAATACACTGAAAGAGAGAGACATCTATGTCAGCATGTGGACTTGAAATTAAAGTTGATACTTCCAAGACAAATGAAAATAGTGGATTCATTTCCACATATCCATGCATAAACATAATATTATCTAATTACCTAAAATGAGTAAATCTGATGTGAACAAAGTGATATCGTGATATTGGGCATTATTAGTGAGGTGGAGCATCCCTTTACAAAAATAACTGTCAGCCATTTCGTGTTCCTCTTCTATTAATTGTTGTGTAGATAAATCTATTAGTTTTTTCTAAGATTGCAAACATATTTTTTACTTTCTTACAGTTTTGCCTTTTGAAGTTTAGCATTCAACCTATTGAAATTTGTTTTTGTATTTAGAATAAGTAGGGCTCCCCTTTTTTCCTCCTATATATGAGAAGCCAATTTTTAATCGCAACCATTAAAACATTCCAGCCTTGCCCTGATGATCTGAAGTGCCACGTTAATTATATACTAGTTTCTGGAATAGACTTTGCTACATAAGCATAACTCGTAGGGCACGTCCCCACCTTCTTCCGCTTTTGCACATTTAAAAAAATTGAGTTAGCTATTCATTATTCATGAGCACTTATTTTCCATATAAATTTTAGAATAAGCCTTAGATTCTTTCTTCTGCCTCTTGAAAAACATACTGGTATATGTGAGCTGACCTTAATCAAACACTTGATACATGTCAATTGATAGGATCATATGAGTTTTCTTGTTTGATCTATTATTATGTTGAATCATATCGATGTTTTTTTTTTTTAGATATCAAGTTACTTTTGCCTTTGTGGAGTGAACCTGCTTGATTATTATATATTTTAAATATGCTCTTGGATTTTATTGGTTAATCTTTTGCTTTGGATTTTTGCACTTGTATTTATATAAGGAATTAGTTTGTTCCTCTTTTGAATATTCACATTACACAAGCCTCATAAAATTGATTGAGAAGTTTTCCTTCTTGTAGTTTCTGAAACCATCTGTATAAAATAAGGATTATCTATTCCTTCAAAATTAACCCACCTGTAAAACCAATTGGGTTTGGGGTTTTTTTCTTGAGGAAATATTTATGTTTGTCATTTAACTTCCTTTGAATTTTATTAATATGTTCAATTTCTCCTTTCCAATTTTGGACAATGGGAGATTTCCATACATTTACTAATTTCTTCCACGTGTTCAAATTTCGTGCTGATAGTTGTTTGTAATGTATTTTTATTTTGTCTCATCTCTGTCTTAGCTATAGTTACCCCTCCTTTTATATTGTATGTTTTTAAGCCTTCTGATTTCTCCTCTTCACTCTCTTGATTACTCATGTCTGGGTTTCATCAAAGAACAATTTCTACTTTTGTTCATTTTCCTCTTCTTTCTAGTCACGGTTCTCCAAGTCATGGATTTCTGTCTTTATCTTTATTATTTCCTCTCTCCCTGTTATTCTGGATTCATACTGATGTTCTGTTTAGCTTCCTGTGTCAAACACTTGGAAAATTTGTTTTCACTGTTCCCTAATGTTTCCCTCTAGGTACTGCTTTGATTTTAGCCAATAAATGTTGACATATAGGGCTTTCATCATTGGTCTACCCTAAGTATTTTGTAATAACTCATAACATCTTTTTAAAATCATGGATTCTTAATAGCATTTTATTTGTTTGTTTCTAGCATTGAGTTTTAGAGGATAACAACTTTTATGGTGCCAGCTCTGTCATTATTAAAGGGTTTTTTTTTCCTTCCTCTCTTGGTCCTACATTTTATTAGGAAGCACTTAAAGAATGAGCATCCATTCATTCAGAAATTAAGGACCAGTCTGTATTAGAAATGTGTGCTCTCTATTAGCTGGTCCAAAAAGTATCTACCACTCTTCCCATTTATTCTTTCTCTCTTCCTCTTTATATACAAACACCTACAAAATCATTTCTTCTTCTTTTCTTTTTTTTTATTTCTCTGTTCTTCTTTCTTTTATCTCTTCATTTTTTTGAAGTTGTGCATTCTTGTATCTTGCCAATTTGGGCTTTTTGAAAAAAAGTATTTCAAATCAACAATGAAGAATTTTTTAATATAAGTACTACGCTATGTTCAAGGCATATTTATACTGAAGAAATTCTTTATTGTTTCTGATATTCAAATTTAAGTGAACATCTTGTTAAGTTTTGTTTGCTTTTGCTAAATTTGGCAACACTTTTTTTAATTTAATTAGTTGAATACTAATCCTCTATTTAGAGATGACTTCAACCATCCAGAAAACTGTCCAGATTTCATTATTTAGCAAAAAAGAAAAACTCATATATAGAAGGCATCAAGTCTAATCATTACTTTGGATTCTTTGACGTTTTGTTCATAGGAAAGTGGTTAGATCTCTTTGTTAAAGCCTATTTACCTTACCTAGAATTTTAATAATATTAATTTTCTGACTTTTCAATCTGCTACAGAAAAGGAGCAACAAATCAGTAGAGGAGATAGAAACTGGGAGAAGACCTGTACCCAGAGGAGCAGTATTATAAGCCCTATTTTTACCACTAGTCAGTCAAATAACCTTATATAAATCATACAGCCTTCTTGGACATCAATTTTATTAGCTTTAAAATGAGGTATTGGGGGGCACCTGGGTGGCTCAGTCAGCTGAGCATCCAACTCTTGATTTCAGCTCAGGTCATGATCTCACAGTTGGTGAATTCAAGACCCACATCAGGCTCCATGCTGACAGTGCAAGGCCTGCTTGGGATTCTCTCACTCTGCCTCTTCCCCTGCTCATGCTCTCTCTCTCTCTCTCTCTTTCTCTCTCTCTCTCTCTCTCTCTCTCTCTCTCTCTCCCCCTCCATCCCTCCCCGCCCCCTCTCTGTCTCTGTCTCAAAATAAATAAATAAACTTTTAAATTGAGGCGTTTGGACTAGATGATTCCTTCCAGTCTGTATTTTTTTTTTTTCAATATATGAAGTTTATTGTCAAATTGGTTTCCATACAACACCCAGGGCTCATCCCAAAAGGTGCCCTCCTCAATACCCCTCAGCCACCCTCCCCTCCCTCCCACCCCCCATCAACCCTCAGTTTGTTCTCAGTTTTTAAGAGTCTCTTATGCTTTGGCTCTCTTCCACTCTATTTTCATTTAAGCTTGATGGTGAACTTAAAAAAGAAAGAGATAATAAATATGAATAACAGAAGAATTCCAGTTGTAGGCTACCAAATGCTAAGAGCAAAGAGAAGTATATCTGCTGATACCTTTAGAGCTTTGCTACTCACAATGTGGTTGGCATCCAGAAGCATCCGCATCACTTGAGAGATAGGTAGGACTGCAGAACCTCAGCTCTACTAAATCAGAATTGGCATTTTAAAACAAGACCCTCAGGCGATCTGTAGGTACGTTAAAGTTTGGAGAGCACTGCCTTATAGGGTTGTTATCCTAGCATTCAGGAAAATAATTGATGTTCAAAATGAGGCCTCCAATTTACCAAGTAAAAATTTGGTTAAGTACAGGATTCCCTAGTGAAGAGGCCAGGAGCATTTATAATAGGTATTAGAATTATTTCTGTACACACCGCTGACATTTCTAAACAGGTCTTGCCTTTCAAAAGAAAACCTGTTTAGAAAATCAGTCTGTGTGGATCCCTGCCTTCCCTGGGAATCCTGCAAAAACAAAGGTGACTACGTATAACACGATTTTCATTTCCACCAGAGACTAGCCTGGTGCACTGAAAGAGGAACTTCATTTCCCAGTGGCTCAACAGTTTCTCCCCAGAAGGAAAAGCACCCATTTTCCACTTTCCTGTCTGATTGCTACTTCTGTAACTTTTCATTGGTTTGACACGGAAGCTTTTTCACACCCTTGACGCAACATCTTATCCGACTCGAAGTGACATGAGTAATTGGGATGGCGATCTTTCTCAACGGGGTGTGGGGAGGCTTGCCTGGCTCCAGAGTGCGCTCCTTCATTCCCTCACTTACACATTCTTGTTCCCAAGAGAAGCTTCTCCATATGCATTCCATAACACCTTCCCTCATTCTCAGTTTGTCTTGTGTGGAGTGTCCCCAGGATTCAGAGTCTGAGGCAAAGATTTGATACAAGTTTATCGAGAACTTTTCCTAAGATCAACACTTGTTGGGGGAGTGAAAGAACTAGAAAGTAGTGAGAGAGGAGGGCTGTGAGACGGCCGTGTGACAGTGTCAGCATCCCACACGGAGCTGGATGGCCCTCAGAGTTCTCCTACCCGTACACCACTCACTCCTATCAAAAGGCCACTGGACGTGGGTTTCTTCTCTCTCCAGCCTCCCCAGAAGAGTGCCATGAGCTTGTGGGGTCGTTCTTCCTTGGAGGGCAGTTTCCAGAAGGAGACTTTGCCGTGGGTTGAGTGCTCTGTCATGAAGGAGGTGGTCTCACAGTGTCTCCCAGATTTCACAGTGGACCCCCACACCGCAGTATCCACCACAGATTTGGTTTCCCTCTTTCTGAGCCCCCTTCTGGGTTGCACGGGCTCTTCTAACACAGAGTCTCTGCAGACTTAGCCCTGGTGTCTAAAATCACAGATGAGGAAATGCTGTTAGAAGGAAGGGAGACAACAAGCTGATTCTGATCTGAGTCCTTCCATTGACTTGCCGAGTCACACATTTCCAAATGTCTCCCCCTGGCTGGTGGGGGGTCATACTGGTGCTCCCTCTTCATTTCCCAAAATGACAACTTGACTTCACTCTTCCAAAAAGAGAATCACATAAACCCATAGTGTTTATAGCCGTACTTGTACTATGAAGGAATATAACATAGGATATCAGCTGAGTTTTGACCAAAGCAAGGGAGACAGGCTTGGATGTGGGAAGGAAGTCAAACCAGGTTCAAAACTGTTTCCCATTCTGACTCACATCGTCACATATGGAGACTACTGAGACAGGTCAGTGGCAAGATGCTAGTTGCCTCACAGCCTCCCTTCCTCTGTTAGATTTGGATGTCAGGTAAGATCCCCTGAAACTGTGAGAATTAATCTCTCTGCCCCGTCAAATTTCTTAAGTCTACAAAGGTAGCAATATTATTAGGGTGGGCCATATGAAATTGCCAACATTTGATAATTTTTCATCTACAAAAAAGGCATATGGTTCAACCAATAGTGCAAGCACTTTTTATCTATTTATTAAAAAAAATTTTTTATAGGGGTGCCCAGGTAGCTCAGTCGGTTGAGTGACCGACTTCGGCTCGGGTCATGATCTCACAGCTTGTGGGTTCGAGTCCCACATTGGGCTCTGTGCTGACGGCTCGGAGCCTGGAGCCAGCTTCGAATTCTGTGTCTCCCTCTCTTTCTGCCCCTAACCCACTCACGTTCTGTCTCTGTCTCTCTCAAAAATAAATAAGCACTTAAAAAAATTTAAAAAAAATTTATAATGTTTATTTATTTTTGAGAGAGAGAGAGAGAGGAGAGAAGAAGTGTGGGTGGGGAGGGGCAGAGAGAGAGGGAGACACAGAATCTGAAGTAGATTCCAGGATGTGAGCCATCAGCACAGAGCCTGATGCGGGGATTGAACCCACGAACCGTGAGATCATGACCTGAGCCGAAGTTGGACGCTTAACCAACTGAGCCACCCAGGCACACCAATAGTGCAAGCATTCTTAATATGATTTCTGTTGACCCCTAATTGGACTACAAATAGCTTTTAAAGGGTTCTCGTAGCTTTCAGAAATTGTGGGAATTTCCCAAATTGTGGGAAACTTTTATGCCTAAGTGTTTGTGTGACTTCATTTTGGGGGAAAATGATGTTTTCCCCATTTTTGTTGACGAGTGTCAACAAATTTTATTACGAGTTTGTGACTTCCTGCTCACCCCAAATTAAGAAGCATTGGGTAGTCAAAAGAATACAGAACTTGAAGGTGGGGAAACCCAAATTCCTACCTCTCTAGACTTTAGCTAGAGGAAATCACTTAACCTCCTCAAAACCTACTTTCCACTTCTATGATATGACTTTTGGTATACTGGGGATTATAGTACAAAAATCTCCAATAGGAATAAAAACCCAAGGAACTTTATGGAGGCTCCAGCAAAGCATGTGAGCATACTTGGAACGCTGTAAAGTGCTATACAAAGAGAATGTAGTGTCCTGTTCAAGGGCCTCCCCTGTCTCTCTGGAATCAGGATGTGCCATAGAGGAGTGAAAAGGAAAGGCGCAGAAAAAATAACAACCCAGTAACTAACCAAAAGCATTTAAAAACCTCAGTGAAGATTCTTTTCAAGTTTGTGGTATAGTTTCAGGGTCTGCTATCCAGTGACCACCACAAAGGATGACCTGGAAGTCGAAATGCTTGGCTTGGGAGTATTACTGAGTGTGTCTGTACCCAGTAGGCAGATTGAAGAGGGGTTTCTTAAGCCCAAACAGTTCTTCACTACGGAACATTCTTTCAATCTTACCCTTCACCAGTGGCCAGAAGTTAGATCCAGTAGTTAATGTGAGGGCTTTGGATGAAAAAGCCATTGAGTGTGGTGGACTGGTTTTCCATGTCTGTATGCGAGTCAGTATCTGTCTGTCTGTCTCTCTAATCTGTTTCTCTAGTTCAGAGTATTTTGCAATGGATTCACTGAGCTCATTTCACTGGCAGTCCCTCTATCTTGAACACCATTCCTTCAGTCCTGAGAATCCCTTGCTTTTCTAAAAGATTCTGCCTCCTTTCTGACATCTAGCTCTAGTTTTTCTTCATAAGAGCTAAGTTCAAATTAATCTTACATTGCTAATGTAATACAAGAATGCAATCTCCTTGCTAAAATGAATAATACAGTATTACAGATGAAGCTAATAATCCCCTTGACCTCTTAGCGTCTTGGATTTTTCTCTTGGGGTGTGCCTGGTGCTCATTTTAGATCTGGATAGTTCTCCAGGAGGTGAACTATCTGGTACCCTTTATCCTGAAGGGGAAGCTGTTCACATAATGATTAAAGAAGTGTCCCACCATAGTGGCAAAAGTGACACAGGGGTAGAACAAGTAGAACTTCATGTTGCCCACGTACCTGTTCCAGCCGATACCTAGCTTTTATATCTAGGAACATACAACTCATTATGTATTTTGTATGAAGTGAAAATAGTGTGGACTATAATACTATATTAAAATAGCTGTGATTTAGCTGTGGGAAAAGCAACTTTTAAAAATATCTTTGGGGCGCCTGGGTGGCTCAGTTGGTTGGGCAGCTGACTTCGGCTCAGGTCACGATCACACAGCTCGTGAGTGAGTTCGAGCCCCATGTCGGGCTCTGTGCTGACAGCTCAGAGCCCGGATCCTGCTTCAAATTCTGTGTCTCCCTCTCTTTCTGCCTCTTCCCCACTCACGCTCTGTTTCTCTCTCTTTCTCAAAAACAAGTAAACATTAAATTTTTTTTTTAAATATCATCTTTGGTGCTTAACATCACCCATCAAGGAGAGGCAAATCAAAAACACAATAAGGTATCACTTTATGCTTGTCAGAATGGCTAGAATCAAAAAGACAAATAACAAGTTTTGGCGAGGATGTGGAGAAAAAGGAAACCTCGTACGCTCTCGGTGGGAATGCAAGTTGATGCAGCCACTGTGGAAAACAGTATGGAGGTCCCTCAAAAAATTAAAAACAGAAACATCATACAATCCAGTAATTCCACTAATGGGTATTTTCTCAAAGAAAATACTAATTTGAAAAGATATATGCGCCCCTATGTTCATTGCAGCATTATTTAAAATAGCCAAGATATGGAAGCATCCCAAGTGTCCATTGGATAGATGAATGGATAAAGAAGATGTGGTATATAAATACAATGGAATATATCTCAGCCATAAAAGAGAATGAGATCTTGCCTTTGCAACAACATGGGCGGACCTAATGGTTTAATGCTAGGGGAAATAAGCCAGTCAGAGAAAGACAAATACCGTATGTGGAATTTAAGAAATTCCACAAAACAACTAAAGAAGCAAAGGAAAAAAGGAAGGAAACTAAAAAACCAGACTCTTCAATACAGAGAACAAACAGGTGGCTGCCGGAGGGGTGGTGGGTGGATGGGTGAAGATAAAGGGGATTAAGAGGCATAAACTTCCAGTTACAAAACAAATAAGTCACAGTGATGAAAAGTACAGCATAGGGAATATAGTCAATAAGATTGTGAAAATGTCGTTTGGTGACAGATAATGACTAATGTATTGTGAGCACTGAGGGTGGCGTTGTTCAATCATGTGTTGTATGTTTGAAACTAATGTAACACTGTATGTTAAGTATACTTCAATGGAAGTCATCATCTTTAAGTAAGGAATACACCTTTACTATTCTAATTATACTGTCAATTTTAGAAGTTTCTTTGTCTACATGTGTGCACAGCAAAGTAGGTTTTTGATAAACACATATTGAACTGAATTTTTGAAAAGTCTATTGAAAGAGTTTTATATATATATATATATGTATACATATATATATATACATA
>NC_064813.1:18045638-18087965 GCF_023721935.1 Panthera uncia
ATATATATATGATGTATTTTTCATGGATTCCATTTATAGAGATATATTCTGTATCAAAAGCCTTGATATCACCAGTGTCTATAGAAGTAGAACCTGGAATACCAATTCACATTTCTACATGTGCCAATTTAAAATAGCATATGTGAAATTTTTCAGCCGGCAGATTTTGGAAAAGCATAATTCCCCGTGCACTAAAATATATAGGTGTATGTTTAATTTTGAAATTTTATTCTTTACTCTCATCTTTCTGAAGTATCAACAAAATAAAACACACTTCTCTTTGGAAATAAGAATTATTTCATGAATTAATTTATGAACATTGAGTTCTTAACTAGATGAGAGCCACAGTCTAATCCTTATAATAGCCTCACGAGACAGGTAGTAAGTCTGTGTTTGGGATGTGCAAAAGAGGAACTTTAGGCTCAGAGGGGAGAGATGGACTGCTTGGATTTAACCAGCTAGTAAAGATGGAGCTAAGAGTCACTGAAGTTTCTGCCTGGCACCCCTCTCTCCAGAATGGTGAACTTACTTGGGTCTTTTCATCCTGGCTCAGGTTGGTGGGTATGCGCGTATGTGCACATTCAAGTCGGTCTCTGCTTTAGAGGCTCCAATAGTTGTAGGAGAGTTCATACTTTCTTCACGTCTATGGCTGCTGTGGGGCATATTCAGTATTCAGATGAAAACAAAGTTCGGTTACCTCTCCTGTGTCACTGGGAGAGGAAATGCCTCCGATTCAGTGTCTTGTACTCCGATCAAACCCTTGTCTCTTTTTGCTTTGTGTATCCCAACATTCCTGTGCCCGTGTCTCCTTTGTAAGTCTTACCTGTGGTTTCCTACTTAAGCCATGGCCTAGAATTCCTGGCATAGCCCTTCCCACAAATCACAGCACAGAGACACTGCCACCAGGAGCAGGCTGTAAGGTTCAAAGTGATTTGGTTCAAAGACCCTTAGAGCAAGGAGGCACATTGCCAGGAGATGCAAAATGAGTTGGAGGTTTTGGGCATGGGCCCTCAGGACAGAGAAATCCACACCATGAGACCTGCCCCAACTAATTAGTTTCAGGTGGGTGGTGTCTATTTTGGGGCCCAACAGAAGGTGGGAAGACTGAGCGCCCCTGTTCCTTCTTGAACCCACCCCACTCTTCCAGTCTGAGGCCTACAGAGGTAAAGCCACCACGTACTTGTTTGGACTCCGTCTGTTCCTGGCTCAGGAAACAACCCAGAACTTTTTTCCAGTACTCAGGTCTCTTTTGTGGTGTAGGAAAAGGAAGAGGTTGTGGGAGTTCCCAAGGGACTTTGATGTCCTTTGCCGCTGAAGTTGAGGGCTTTGCGTTAGTCTCTTGGTTACCTTATGGTATGTTTCATGTCTAGCCCTCATCCAGCCAGGGACAAAGGACCTCGTATTGCAAGCTCTAACCTATGGGTCTGGATGTTTCTTAAGTTATAAAGGAATATTTATTACTTCAAAGAGGGGAAATGAGAAGGGGGAAAAGACACTGTAAAAAGAGAGTGTGGCTGGTCTTTGCCTCAAAGGAGGAGAGGAAGAAGGGAGAGCTGTGTTGCACTGACCACTGCAAATCATAAAATCACCCTAATTGAGCCAGCAGTGCAAACGGACACTCTATAAACACACCAGCAAGACTCGGGAAAAATCAGCCTGCACACAAGGAAGAATTCTTGGTAAAATGGAAAACATGTTTTACTCTCCTCCTCCCCATTTTTAGAAGAGGTAGGTCCCCGCCAGTGGATACACCTTGCTTTTACCCTGAGGACAGTTGTCCTGGAGCTTCATTGCCCTTGGAACCAGATAAAAAGCTACAGAAATGCACACAGAACACTGTAAGGTCCAGCACCAGAATCTAGTGATGTAGCCATCATGGAATACCAGGCAAGGTAGGGATTTACGATCAATAGAAATTCAGCATAATATTGAGCTAAAGGACATAAAGCAAAACTGGAATTGCTGCATCAAATAATTTCAACGTGGAAAATAAGCCCTCCCGGTCATCCCCCGAACTCTAAGGTGTTTTCTTTTTTGATTAAAGGATTTTCACGGACGAAACTCCCATAGTTTACTTTGGAAGACAGTTATATTGTTAATCAGCCTAACCATCTAGGAGTATTCTTTATAAATAACTGAATATCCTAGGCCTCGGTGTTGGCTTATTTTTCAGCCATGAGTAGAGTTGGGCATATACGCTTGGGGCACCAGCAAAACTTCATCAGAACAGACGGTTCGTCAGCTTCTAGTCTCAGAAACCATAGACTCCACAGTAGCCTCTAAGGTCATAGTTTGCGTGCTAAGTGAGACGTTCGGATAAGAAGTTTAGGGGGAAGACAGGGTGATGGGGAAGGAAGAACTATGTTTGGAGCTAGGCCAGTTCACAGCAGTATGTTTGCTTGGTGAGTCTTGTCCACTTCTCCCACTTTGGAGATGTGGTATTGGCTCGTTGTGCAGTGATTTATTGTCTCCAGCAATGGTCCCTTTCAGTGATCTTTTTGAGAAGTTTAAAGAAAGACAGGCCCGAGTGAAAAAGGAACAGTTGAAGTCAAAAATCTCAGAAAAAGATGGCAAGTTCAGTAGCCGCAAGTTAATCTTTTTTCATCTGATGTTGATTTTTGGTGTGAACCTGGATATCTTTCTGTGCCTACTCTGTATTTTTCTCATAGGTAAAGGAGAAGGGAGCTCTTGCTTTATAAACGGTGAACTGAGGAAATGTAAAAGTAATGTGACACATTCCTCGATACCCCTCTGGAAATAATGGCTTATACCTATGTGTGCTTATGCCTAGGTGTGTTTCAGTAGACCAGGAGTGGCCACGACAATTTTCATTTTCTTGACATCTGATGGCCCGGTACTTGGAGAACATCGGCGGCCAACAGTGACTGTTCACCTGACTGATGTCAGTGGGAACAACCACTCTCTTGGTGAGTCTGACAATGGTCCCTTTAGGGCTGCTAGGGGATAAGCCAGTAGACCCTGGAGTCAACTAGGCTTCCGTCCCTTACATTGTCCAGGACCCTGCCTGGAGTACACAGCTATCGAGAAGATAAAAATGAATGCTAGATATGGAAACACAGTGCTGTATGGGTGGCTACAATATCATTCATCTTATTTCTCTTCAGGAACCTATGAACTGTCATGCCAGCATAATCCGCTGGTTATCAATGTGAGCCATCACCCGAATGTCCTCTCCCACCGTACCTCCTCAGTGCTGCTGAATTTCTCATCCCCATTGGTGGGCATCTCAGCGGTGGCTCTAAGGACATCCTCCCACATAAGTTCATCAACTCTCAATAACTGCATCCCAGAGCATGAGGGACAAAATCATCAGGGACAGAGGTACAAAGTCCCCTTTCTTCCTTTTTGTCTTTCTTTTTCTTGTGGCTGTGAAATACTACTATCATTTCCATACATATGATTTTGTTTTCAGTGGGTGCTTAATCACTAAAAAGTGGGTCTAAAAACTACTAAAAACACATAAGAAACAAGTAAAGAACAATTTATGGAAGGCACACTTGGTTTTCGCATTTTGCTCTTTTCTTAGCTGAGCATAATTTTTTATGTAAATATTTAACATCTTTACAAGGTCTTAAAATCTTTTTTACATATAAAACCGCTGCCTTCACATCAACATTGTTATATAAACTGCCAAAAATTTTCTGCCAAAAACTCAATGTTCCCTAAGCAATGTATATTTTTCCACTTGTTCCCACCTGGACAGTGTATGCAGCAAGTTGAACAATTAGTTTTCAAGGCATGTCATATAATCAATTAGAGTTACATACGGAAATCAGGACTATGTTATCTACATGGGTCTTTCTGTGGACATCTGTGATTGTCATCATTTACAAGAGGTTTCCTGAACTCTCTGCCTCAGCTAGCAGAGGGACTATACTTTTATAACGTTGGTGCGCCCAAGGGTGGCCTGAAGGTGGGAGAGAGCATGCCAGACAATAATCTGTGCTGCAGTTGGGCCGGATTCATTCTATG
Organism: Panthera uncia; assembly: GCF_023721935.1. Classification (NCBI taxonomy): domain Eukaryota; kingdom Metazoa; phylum Chordata; class Mammalia; order Carnivora; family Felidae; genus Panthera; species Panthera uncia. The sequence goes on from NC_064813.1 coordinate 18,049,632, forward strand.
AGTGGTCTCATCAGTTGAGTGGGACTCTAGGTAATAGAGCTCATTCCCTCAAGGAGTCAGGTGATTGGGATCCTAGTCACAAAAGCTGGGGTTCCAGGCAATGCTCCATCACCAAGCAGGAGCTCTGATACTACTGTGCCCCACCTAGGTATACCAGAAACCCAGCTTTGATTAGGGAATAGCAGTAGACATTAGTGTGTAGTATACCAGTTATCTTTTGCTATTTAGCACATCATAGTAAAATTTAGTGGTCTATCACAGTTTCTAGTGGGAGGAATTTGGATGCGACTTAGTTGAGTGCCTCTGGCTTAGAGTCCTTTACGAGTTTGCCATCAAGCTGTTGGCCAAAGATACAGTAACCTAAAGCCCAAGAGGAGCTGGAGATTTCGCTTCCAGGCTCGCTCATGTGGTGATTGGCAGGCCTCAGAAGATCCGCATCCAAGCACAGTCACATAGGCCCTAGTGGTACGCATGCTCACATAGGTGTGGCTCAGTTCCTTACCACGTGGGCTTCCTCATAAGCTGCCAGAGTATACTCTGACACAACAACTAATGATCCAAGAGAGAAAGCGGCCATGGGGGATGAGTACATAAGAGACCACCCCAAAGGGAAGCCAGAGTCTTTTTATAACATAATGGTGGAAGTGAAAATCCATTCCTTCTGGCATATTCTTTTTATTAGATGTGAGTCAGTAAGTCCAGCCTGTACTCAAGGGGAAGGCTTTGCATCATCAGGGCATGAATCACTAGGGGCCATCTTAGAGGCCATCTACCACATCCAGTAATGGTGGTTTATGTTAATTGAATACTAACTGTGTGCAGGTATTGTTGTAAATGCTAGAAAGAGAGAAGCAATAAGGGTTAGAGTCTGGATGATGGACGTTGTGATGTTAGCTCATGTGCAACTCTTAAGTAGTCTCATTGAGCAAACGTCTTCACATATTAACACAGGAATACAGACTATTAAAATACCGTTGTTTACCAGAATTCTTGCCTCTCTCCTATGTGTTTTAAAAGTATCTCCTCTATTGGCTCTACCTCTGGCCTCAAGCCATACAGAATTTCTTTCAGGTCCCTGAAACATGTGTTCTTGAGGAGCTTCATGCCTTTGCACATTATGTTCCCTACTTTCTTGAATGCCTTCCAGCCCTTCTCCTCTTCAACTCATACTTCATCGTCAGGATTCACCTTCTTCTGTGCAATCTTGGCAGACTCCTTGCCTGTCTCCGTAGGGCATTGTACACAACCCACTCTCTACCGAAACAGCTCTCACGCTGGGTGGTGACTATTTATTTACTTGTTCTTTTCCACTAAGCTCTGAGCTCTCTCTAGTGGAAATTCCATGTGGTGTCTTTCGGCACCTAGCAGAGAGCTGGCACATAGTAGGTATCAGAAACTGCGTTGAATGATAGTAACAGATTTTATCTCTAAATGCTGTATGGAACAGAACCAAACAAGCAAACCAAAAAAAGTGGTAGAAGTCATAGCCTCTCTAGACTCAAGGGACAAGAATTTCCCTCACCATCATGGCTGTGAAGTTCTGACAAAGAAGTTGATTAATTGTGATCACTGCTGCTAGTTCACTTATTTTCATTTGGCACTGTGGGGAAAAACAAGTTTTATATGCATGCATGCAAACCAGTAGAAATAGGATATGATTCTCCAGTTTACACAGAGTGTATCTGGAATGCAGAAGCATTTCCAAACCACATGTGACTGACAGGAGCCATGCAAATTGGCTTTCCCTCCTAGCCAGCAAATCAGTGCAACATAGTAAATTTTGATACGCAGGGAACCTGAAAGATTTCATACATTTTCTTTGTGAACAGATTTAAAATCCTAATCTCTATATATACTCTCAAAGAATAGGAGTATTTTTGTTTCTTTATATCAATCCCAACTGTAGATGTGGATAGATCATAATATGAAACCCTCAAATTCTGGGCATAGTGAGAGGGATTCCTGGCTACTTCATTCTTACCCCTTATGACCTGAATTCCATTAATACTAAAATGGGCAAGGGAGAGCTGACAGATGCCTGGCAGTAGAGGATGTGTTGTCCATTTCGTATTTAACCATTAATGACCAGTGGCCTCTCCCTCCTATAGTTCTGCATCCTTAAACCAGCCTGACTGCCCCACAGAATCTCAACTGAAGGCGAATAAACTTGTCTGGCACTCCAGTGGTCTTCATGATTCTCACCTTGGACCCTTTAGCTTTGATCTGTCTCTTCATCTTGTTTCTTGTTTTGCTGTGATGGCTTCCCAATTTATGACCCTTTGGGCTTAGTCTACTGGTAATGAACCATTAGTCTGGAAAACCAAGTTTAGTATTCTTGGTTTTGGCCACTAGTGCTCCCTAAGAGCTCAATTCACTCCTACTCTCTGGTTGTTTCTAGCTCTGGTCACTTTAGGGAGAGGTCCTGCATAACCTGCCACAGCATCCCATGAGTTGGAGAATCAATCAGGCAGACCCCCCAACCATCCCAAGATCGGGTTGATGGCTTTAGGCAGTGGGAACCACTTTTGTGATTAATGCATTGGGAATTGGAGTGTGCCCCAGATATAATCCAGGCACTCATAGGTTACTTGGCCTAAATGAGTGGATTTGCTTCCAGAAATCTGGACTCTAATTTAATCAGGACTCTTGTATTCTACTTTGGAAATTCACATAATCAATTCTAGAAGAATTTACAGATAGACAAGAATTGCTGATGGGTGTGTGTTTTCTCCTACACCAGAATTTTATTCTTCCAGTTACATGAACAAAATATAATGGAAACATTGATTGTAACTTCTCTGCCCCTCCAGATGGCAGCAGATTCGTCAGATCCCCCAGTGTTGAATCTTCTGAAGATGACCTTGGTTGTCTTCTCCAGGGCCTGGCTGATTACAATGGTTGAAACTTCTGACCGCTCCTCTCTTTGCAACATTTGCGCTTTCCCTCTTAATTGATTTTTCCATCTACCTTCTCTATAAAAGGTTGCAGTGTAATCTCCCAAATAACGGTGCTTCCCTAACTTTTCCTTGTATTTCAAGCAGTTCTGGATTTTTCATAATTTGATGTTACAGAATTCTGTGCATAGCAGCTTGTGAGTCTTTTATCTTTATTAAGATCATACCTTGTGCCAACCCTTTTGCCCCATTAAATGCCTTTGGCTTTGTATTCTACTTTGTCTGGAATTTAAATTTCCATTCCTGCTTTCCATTTGTTTATATTTATTTGATAAATATTGGCATTTCTTTTATTTTTAACATTTCTCTGTCTTCACTGCCAATGAGCCCAGGGCAGATTGCTGCATGGAAGTTTATTCTGAAAATTTATTTCATGGTCCCCAAGCCTCTAGAAGCCTTAGGACCCTGCAGTGTTTTTACCTTTGGAACATTTATCTTCTGGGATTCCATGGCCTTTGCCAGTGGCTCTCCCCCAACCCCCACTCTCTCCCATCTCACTGGACCAAGACCCTTATCCTTCCTGACCTGATGTCTTGAAGTCAGGAAAGGCTGATGAGGACCGATGGATAAAGAACAGATTTATGACTCCTGAAAAGCAGTGCCCAGTTTTCCGGTCTCAAGAGAAGCCAGAGAATGAAGAAAGAATGACCCTTCCCTCTCTTCTTTTAGTATGGCTCTATTCCTTATTTGCTTTTTTTTAGGAAAAAAAAATGCATGCTTTGGCTTCCAATGATGTTTCTCAATTCAACTCCAATACATTTTGGAATCAGGAGGGAATCCACACAGATTCCAGCTGTCAGTCTTGGTTTTTGATATTGATAAGAGTTTTCATATTTTTTTCTGTATTGTCGGAATTTAACTGGGAAGCCGGGAAAAATGACCTCATAGCATTCTTGTGAGATTAACCGGGAATGATCCATGCGGAGTCTGTCGCACCACGTAGCCCCGGGCAGGAGCACCGCCCATGGTGGCTTCTACACCACTTCTCATCTTTGTTTGTCTTCATTCTTCCTTCTACAAGGTGTGCCGCTAGCACTTTGTTGCTTCCCAGCTCTAAATCCACTCGCAGCATGTGAATGTGTAATGCTAGAACAGGATTTCATTAATATTTATCCTTTGTTGGCTAATGCAACGTTCAGTTTTGTCAGGAGAGGGTTATGGAGAGACAGTGCAGGAGGAAGGGGTTGGCTTCCCGCTTTCAGTGCACTTTTCTTTTCTTTTGCTGCTATGACATGACATGTGGTGTAGAGAAGAGCTTCCATCAAGTATCGCAGCCACTTGGGCTCCCAGGGTACTTATTTCCGGTTGGCTCTTCATCACCCTTGACCAAAGGTAATGCTTGTTAAGTATCCTACTGTGTATTATGGATTGCCAGCATCCCATTTCTCATTGATAAGGAGCTTCACATACTCAAGTCCGTAGGTACAACCAAACCAATCCCCAAATCCTACCTTTGTGAATCTATCTCCTGGTACCATTTATAGTTCCATTGTATGCCAGTCAGGGTCCAGTCAGGACATAGTAATTAGAATAGGGGAAGTTTAATATAAATAATTATTAACTACAAAGGATTAGCTACTTGGGGGTAAAGAGGTCCCTAATGACTAGAAGAATGGTGGGTAAAGGAAGCAACTATTCCATTTAGGAACAAGGGAAAAGTATCGGAGGAAGGAACAAATGTGGAAGTCTCCCCACCTCAGGCTGTGATTTGGATCTCATTAGGGAGGGCGCAGAGATAGCACACTGGATGGCAGGGAAGTTTGCTGAGGTTTTGTGGGCTGGACCAGCAATCAGGAAGCCATCCACTGGGGTGCTGATCAAAGCTTATTAGGAAGCTCCTACTGGGTCCCTGTTGGGGCTTCTAGGAAGCTGCCATTGGGTAACTGCTGAAACTTTTTGGGAAGTCATCTGCTGGGCATTGGTGAAATGTTCTGCGAAGTCAGTCACTGGGGTACCTTTGAGACTTGCTGGAAAGCTGCTTTATGGTGCTGGCGAAACTTGCGGAGACGTGCAGGGTGTCGCGGAAACTCGTTATGTGGTGAGCACCATTGGATTGACGCTCTGTCAGACATCAAGTGCAGCAGAAGCTGGGAGAGGAAAGCGCGTAGAAACCAAGAAGAAAAGCCCCTTCTTCCTCCAAGTCTCTCCAGTTAACATCTACTGGGAAAGCATGACATCACACTAACTGGCAAAAGAGCACAGTGAATCTCTAGTATCACAAAGTGGCAGGAAAATTCTTGTCAGATAACCCAGAAGAAATCCCTTTGTACTCTTTGCCTTTTCTGTTCCAGTTAAGATTTCCTTTAAGTCCCTGGCTTGAGTCCTCAGACCACATTTCAATATAACTTCTAAATAGATTGACCTAACTAAAAATGCATATTTTCTTTTTTTAATGTTTTGAACTTCTCTTAAGTCCAAGGCAAACATGAAGTATAAATACCTCATTAACTTATTCAGTATAAATACACATTCTGATTGAGATGGAAAACAAGTAATAGATATTCATAAATATAAAATTGTAGTGGGTTCTGAGGTTTACCTTAAACTATAGCTTATCAATGCCAAGTATTCTAATCTAAAATTGAATGGGATATTAATCTTTTCAAATGAATGTCCTTGTAGAAACCTGAGTTCTTTCTTCTGTCTCTTGTTCTCATGCTCATTTTTTCTTGTTAACTATATATAGTCATGCTTTGATCTTTTTTATTGTTGTGGATAACTGAAAGTAGATTCGTGTGACAATTTAGGTCTAATAGAGTAGATATGTGTGTAAGTGTAAGCATACACGTTGTGGATGCATTGTTGTATTTTTCCTCAAGTAGAAGAAAGTTTTTGAAAAGTTTTACATTGATTTGTAAAACCACTTCTTCTGTATGGTGTGTGTGTGTGTGTGTGTGTGTGTGCGCGCGCGCGTGTGCATGTATGTCTGTGTACAGAAAGAGATGGACTATTCATTATTCAAAAATACTTATTATTAAGTGCCTACAATGTGCCAGGAATCATTTTTCAGTTGAGGAAACTAAGACTCAGAGTCTTAGTCCCAATTCACCTTATTTGAGATTAGCAAAACTAAGACTAGAATCTAAGTAATTGGTTTTTAGTAAAGGAAAGTTCTATTATACAAATGGAAAACTGTTTCAGAAATATACCCATGTCTTACTATCATCCAAGAAACCCTGCTACCCTCCCTCAAACTATACTTGGGAAAAAAACACAAGGGAAGAGCAGTGATTCTAAGAGCAAGGTCTTCTCATAGAAATTCCCCTGTCTTGGTAGATGGATTATCTAAGCAACCCTCTTACCAGAGGATGTCCCTCGATTGTCCATTATCTAGTTACACCACATCCATTTTATCAGCAATCCACATCCATCCGTATCTATTCCCAAGTCATTTTCCCTTATTATAAGCCTAAGCCACCTTCAAGGCCGTCTTCTCCATGGCTCAACTGGAATTATTATTCATTAAAGTTTTAAAAATCTATATTCTGATTCTTTTCATAATGTTATATAATTGAGAGTTCATTGTTTTAGCAATTTTGGTCTAGTAAAACGTGGTTATATATATTGTAAGTGTGTGTGTGTGAGTGTGTGTGTGTGTGTGTGTGTGTGTGTGTATTTCACTTTATGCAAGACAATTTTTTGGAAAAGGTTCATGTGTATTGATTATATAACTAAATTTTAAAATGATTTAACTTTTTAAATGATTGGGCCATTCAAAAGGGTACTATTTTTTAAGTAAAAAATATTTTTGTAAAGAGCACTGTCATCCCCAGGTTTTTTCTTCTTTCTTTCTTTTTTCTGCATAAATCTGCATTTTCTCTATTTACTTAGAGCAAACTAAGCATGAACACATAAAATCTGAGTCAAGAAAATGTAATGAACACACGTACTGTGCTCTTGTATGAGTCTATATTCAAAGCAACAACTCTTAGAATTTACCTTTTGCATTAAAACATTTGCGATTAGGCTATTATTGTGAATGTGTTGGAGTTCAGCCTCTGACTCTCCTATACTTAATGTAAAAATACACATATACATAATTAACATATCTGCCACATTTTGTCAACCATGCTTGTGTAAAGAAGACGATCAGGTGGTTTTAAAATTGGGTAATCCCATGGGGCACCTGGAAAGCTCAGTTGGTTGAGCATCTGACTCTTGATTTTGGCTCAGGTCTTGGTCTCATGGTTTGTGATTTCAACCCCTGCATTGGGCTCTTGCTCCAGCAGTGTGGAGCCTGCTTGGGATTCTCTCTCTCTCTCTCTCTCTGCCCCGCCCACACACATGAGCTAGCTCTCTCTCTCTCTCTCTCTCTCTCTCTCTCTGTCTGCCTCTCTCTTTCTCTCTCTCTCAAAATAAATAAGTAAGCTTTTAAAAATGAGTAATCACAGAACAATGTGTATCTGGTTTGGTTGGGAAGGTCTCAGGATGCATAACACCTGCAAATTTATGGACATGTGTACTAGTTTAGTCAACTCTGTTGTCTCTGGCAGTCTGTACAGATTCTGTTTCCTGAAGCTGGGGCTGCAAAACTGAATAATCCAGGGAGAAAAATCAATTAGTTATCCCTAATTTCCTGTCTGCAACTTATGAACTTTGGTAACATGAGGGGCTAATGCTATCTCAGGCTGACTTACCCTAGTTACCTCGTCTCTTTTGACTTCCCTTTCAATGAAACCCTCGGGCTGTGACAAAAAAAGATGGCTTTGGCCTTAGAAAGTTATTCTTGAGAAGATAGAGGTGTTGCCGAGAAGAGAGAGCTTGCATCAGTGAGTCAAGTACAGAAGATTTCTGGATCACCCTCTGTTGTCCTTGGAAAATTCACTATAGACATGGAATTCTGGTTGGGGGTGGAGGGATGTGGTAGAAAAGAGAGCAACTTTTCCATAGAACTTCACTTTTATGACTTTAATTTTTTCTTACATGTATTTATTTTTGAGAGACAGAGCACAAGTGGGGGAGGGGCGGAGAGAGAGGGAGACACAGAATCCGAAGCAGGCTCCAGGCTCCGAGCTGTCAGCACAGAGCCTGATGCGGGCCCAAGCCCACGAACCGCGAGATCATGACCTGAGCCGAAGTCAGACGTTCCACCGATTGAGCCACCCAGGCGCCCAAACTTCACTTTTATGACTTTAAAATCCCCAGAGAAGTTCTGGAAGGAAGCGTCTGTGTTTTCCATTTGGGAGATGTTGGGACTCAGGTGTCAAAATATTTCTCCTTGGTTATTCTGTAGATTCTGGGTAGATCTGGGTCTAGATTACAAGGCCTCCAAGCCCCAGTCCAGGGGCACGCAGCCAGAGCACAGCTCAGTGCCTTGGCATTCCATCCCCACTGTAATCAGTTTGTGAGCTTGGCCTTGGTAATAGGATCATTCCATCTCTATTATCCGTCATTCTGCTTCATGCTTCATTATTCCCTGGAACCCTCATTGCTGCTGCTTTACCGATTCCTATTGTGCTTCAGTTATTTGGAGCTCAGATTTGAAATGCCAACCTTTTCCCTTCCTCCTCTGCCTGGATTGGGCCTCTGTAAACCTGCCGGGCCTCTCCTTCGCCTGCTTATTTCTATGTAGAGCATTCAGATCTCCCCTCACTTTTGATAGCTTCACAAAGTGAAGAGCTCCTTTCTTTCTTTCTCTAGGGGCTACAGGTTAGAGCATTTGCGTTGGCTCCTCATCTTTTATTTGTAGCAGAGGGGTTGCTTTTAATATTCCAGGATGATGGGAAGTGTTCTCTCTTGCTGGGAAAGGCACTATAGAAATGAAATGTGTATTGCATTTCTACTCTTTTGATTATCTTCTTCCCCAAAGCAGTTTAGCAAATTAACACTGAATCTGTTTTTGTTTCTTAAGCAAAGAAAGAATTACAGCTGCTCAATTGTTCCCTAGGTTTCTTGCCTAACTTCATTTTCCCGGGATGATTTGTCCATAAAATAAGAGGAAACGAGGAGAATCCGCTGGTGAGGGTTCTGATTCTTCTGGCCAATGACGGATGGCCTCGTCAACAGTAGTCTGCTTTGGGAGGCATAGTCAGCTGTTTGAGTCTCTTTGACTATTTGTTCTCAGGGGTTATAGAGGAAAAATGAAAAGGTCGTGGACTTAGTCTCATTTAAGTGTTGATGGGTGCATGGCTAGACTATCCTAGAAAGCGTTTATTAAAATATTACCTTGTCTGAGATGATTCTTGGTGGGATGCAGTCTTAGAACTGGTTAGGTAGCAGCTTTTGGTCCAAAGTTATGAATAGGCACAAACAACTTACGAAGACTTGGGGTCTACCTCTAAGGAATAGGCTAGTTTCAAAACAATAATTTTGAAATAATGACTCCTCCATGTCTTATCATGGTGTCTGAAATTCCACCATTAGGAAATATTTTCTTCAAGTCTTGGTGATCTCCAAAGGTCTCTTTAAAATAGTAAACAGCTATTTAATAGAAGTAGAAGTGTTGTAAGCTGTTATCAATTTTTTATAGCAGAACCATTCTCTTATGGACCTTGACAATTCAAAAATAGACCAGGGCCCTGCTGAAATGCAACTTAGGGTAGGCATCTGGAAGCTTGGGGCAGTATGAAAAATAGAAAAAGTGGTTCTGCAAAGAGCGTTGAGTTTAAAATGTCACCTGCTTCTCAACTTTGCTCAGGGCTGGCCCTGTCCTTATGGTCTATATTCATAGCAGCTGGCGGAGAGAGCACAGAAAATAAAAACAAACCAATATTTTCAGGATTCTGTCATTTTGCCAGCCTGCCAAGTAGACAGACACTGTTGACGGATTTGACCATAAGTTCTGGTTGGAATGACTCTCAGGCCGTGTCTGGTTCTGTGTAGCTCTAACCATGGAGGCAGAGGAAGTCTGGGATTGAAGTGGCAGCAAGCCCAACGTCCAGACCCCTGTCTCCTGCTGTTGGCTACATCATCAGTTTCATCACCTGATTTTAGGACAGTCCCTTCCCTTCTTTGGGCCTTCATTTCTCTATAAGCACACAAACCGGGGACATTGCAAGGCATGGGAGAGCTAGGAGGAAGAAAAGAACAGAAGGGAGTAACGTTCCAAATCTGATGTCAACCAAGGACTGACAAATCCCCGGATTATGAGATGATGGGAACAACGTGAAGCTTCTGTTGGGGAGTCCAGAAACTTTCTGGGGAAAGGAAGCCAAGGGGGAGAGGGAGATTCCCAAAGGGGCCCAGCACGTGTTTTATGTTCTACTTCTGCGTTATTATGGTATTTGGTCTTAGTCCACAGTTCCTGGCTCAAAGCTCCCAAACCCTTGGAATTTCTTAAGTGTTGAGAGTGATAAAGGTGTCTTTTGTTATGTGAATGAGGTGACTTTTGGAAAAACACTTCAGGATGGGGCTGGTTGTCTGTGAAGCCAAACACATGATTAGAGGGTTAGAACTTTCAGTCTTTCCCTCTGACCTCTGGAGAGTGGGAAAGGGCTGAAGGTTCAATCAATCAACCAAGCCTATGTAATGAAGCCTCCATAAAATTCAAAAAGGCTGTGTTCTGAGAGCATCTGGGTTGGTGAACACATGGAGACTGGGGAGGGTGGCACGCCTGGAGAGGGCATGGAAGCTCCATGTCCTTTCCCCATGCCTTGTCCTATGTATCTCTCCTTCCGGCTATTCCTGAGTTGTATTTATTACTTTATATATAATAAACTGGTAACGAGTAAGTAAAATGTTTCTCTGAGTTCTATGAACAGCTCTAGCAAATTAATCAAACCTGAGGAGGAGGTTTGAACCTCTGATTTATAGCCAGTCAGTCAGAAGTACAGTAAAGCCTTGGATTGTGAGTAACTTGTTCTGTGAGTATTCCACAAGACAAGCAAACATTTCTAATAAATTGTAACTTGATGAACAAGTGATGTCTTGCAATATGAGTAGTACGTGATGCTGAACATCGCATGAGCACAGCTGAGTCAATGGTTCTTGATACTTGTTTTGATACACAAGTGCTTTGGATTACAAGCATGTTTCCCAAACAAATTATGCTCGCAAACCAAGGTTTTACTGTATAGGTAACAACTTGGGTTTGTGACTGGTGCCTGAGTGGGACTGATTTCTTAACTTGTGGCATCTGATGCTTTCTCTGGGCAGGTAGTATCAGGATTGAGTTAAATTTTCAGACGTCCTACCGGCACCCCAGTGTGGGAATCTGCACGCCCCCCGCCCCCCGCCCTGGCCACTATATTGGAGTTGGTTAAACACCTGTTTAACTTTTATGTGTGAATTTGACACTCGTTCAAGGTGCTGGCTCGCAAATCCTCAAGACCTCAGTTTACACAGCTTATGAATAGCCACAGAGAAGTCATGCTACCCCTTCTTCCTGCCTTGTAGGAACTGTTCTAGGAATGATGTGGAATGAAACTCATGCCCACTAATCTTCATTCGCAGGACTGTGCTGCTCCCTCACTTGACTACATGTGTTTCACAAGTCCTCGGGCTGGGCCTATGAGTGTGGCTGGGGAAGGGTCACCCCCAGATTAATAGTTTCATTGGTACCCAGGGATGAAGGGTTGGTAGGACAAGAGTCCACAGTACAATCATTTGGGTGCTCCAGTGATGATCACTCCTTGTTAGGAACTGCCCCCCGTGGAGATGGTTACTGCCTTTGAAAACTGGAAATATATACATACATATGTGTATGTGTGTGTGTGTGTGTGTATATATATATATATATATATATATATAAAATTTATGTTTTTATAATTCACACACACATATATGTTTTTCTTTCTTTCTTTCTTTCTTTCTTTCTTTCTTTCTTTCTTTCTTTCTTTCAAGAGTACAGGTGGGGAAGGGGCAGAGAGAGGGAGAGACAGAATCCCAAGCAGGCTCACGCTGCCAGCACAGAGCCTGATGCAGGGCTCAGACCCATGAACTGTGAGATCGTGACCTGAGCCGAAATCGAGAGTTGGATGCTTAACCGACTGAGCCACCCAGGCACCCCATGTTGTTGTTATTTCTGATGGGTGATTCTGTTTCCCTGATGCAATGCTAGGGAAGCATATCCTCTGCTAATTAGCCAACAATTGTTTTGACTCTTCCTTTGGTATTCCACATATTTTATAATCTACATTAAAATCATGGGTTCTGAAAATTGGTGAGGCAGGGATTTTGAAAGGGAGCGCTTTTGGCTGCGTGAAGTAAATCTGTTTCTCTTTAGAAGGACAGGGGGCATTTGGATGGGACTTCTAGTGTTACAGCCAGACATGGTAAAAAACTGTGCCCAGAATTAGAAATGAGTGAAGCAAATTACCCGGTACTGGGGTCACCAGAGTCCAGTCCTGAACTTACAAATAGGTCACATTCTAGGAAGAGATGGACCTTTCCCAAAAGGCCAACTTTGGGGCAGAACCTTCAATAGAGAGGCAGGGGAACCTCTGCTTTCTTCAAAATACAGGAATGGAAGAAGTCTGCTTAGTGCAGTAATTCATCATTTCTCTGTCACGAGGGAAGAAACAATTACTATCAAGATCTCTGTTTCCTCTCAGATGAGAATCTTCAGAGGAGAAGAACTTGAATTAATTTTCCCTTCCTAGTTGGTATTGTACTTGAGGAAAAGCCCCCTCAAAGCACTAGCACTGTTTTGCCCAAGATGGCTGATGGAAATATACTTGACATTTATGCTTGTTCCTGTCCTACAAAGAGAAACATGGAGCCAGAGTGACGAGGAGGTAGAATGGGCAGCCAGAGTAGAGACAGTATCTTTTTGTATTGGTTTGGAGAAACAGCAAAGCTCTCTAAGGACGGATGCTATTATTATTATTTGGTTTTGTTGTTGGTGGAGGCAAGATTAATGAGGACTCTGTCCCTTCCAGTCCACTCTCCATTCTGTACATTGCACTTCTATCTGCTGGCAAATCCGGAGCATACATTCCTTCTTAGCCCACAGCCTCTTATTTCAATAAGAATCAATAAAACACAGTAGGGGAATGGCGAGAAATCTGATCCTCTTTACTATTTAACCTTAAAAGAGCTGTTTCTGCAGAAACCACTGGGATTGCTGTTTGGTCAATGGTGGTACTTCTTGGATAAATGAATTGCAATGTTTTGTTTAACTAAGCAACTGAAAAGTTGGGACATTAAGCAAAAACGTACACTGGGCAAGAAAGATGGTCAGAAACTCTTTCTTGTTCTCTACCACATCCTGCCCATTCATGGGTTTTCTGTACTCCCACCCCAATACCACCATCACCTCATCTAGGAAATTAAATATCATGTTAGAGCTGGAAGGGACCTTTAAGAGAACCTAGTTCAAACCCATCATTTTACAAATTTGCAGACAGAGGGCCAGAGCAGTTAAGAGACTTACCCAAGGTCCTAGAGGTAAGCAGGGGCAAGCCAAGACCTGAACCCAGGTCACATTGGCCTTGATCTCCTACTTTCTCCATTACACCATGCTGTTTGTCAAACGTGTGTTACAGATGCCAGACAGTTTCTCCTAAACTAACCTAGATTCCAGATATCAAATTGTGGTCAGCTTTTTCTGGCTGCTTACGGGAGGGTGGGATGTTGACTTGAGAAGAGTCCATGAGCTGATGTCATTCTGATTTTGAGTTTGAGCCAAAGCTTAATTAAATGTGTCTTTGTTGTTATATTGTAGTCTTAGTATTCTGGAATACCCCATCGTTTCTTTCAGGCTCATTTTCCTCATCTCTAAAACGAGGAATTTGAGTTGAATTATGTTTAAGGTCCGTTTTACTTTTAACAAGCTATGGTTCCTCCAAGATCATTGTTAAAAGTCACCCCCAAGCCCCCCAAAATTCATGCTTAAGCAAATGGGGTCTTTAGCACATAATTTCCATTAGGCCTCACACGGGAGAAGCAAGGTTTCACTGTCCACTCTTATTGAGTCTGGAGTATTGTTGCAGTCTGGTGAAATTCCTCTGTGGTGGCTCAGACCCTCAGGGGATCCTTGGACCAAAGCTGTGGGCAGAAAAGCCAGGACTTCACCCATTTGTCAGTAACTACCCAGCATCCCAAATGTGGACCCTGGCTGGAAACTAGGCCAACTTCCTTCTAGTGGCCTCAAGAAATGTAAAACTAAAAAGAGGTGCCTGATTTGGCATAGCCTGGGGGACAGCTCGTGGTGTACCCTGTGTGGGGTCTGTGTGCTCCCTCTGCAGAGAATGATGTCTGCTTTCTGGGGTCGGCCTTACCCTGTTCCTCACCAACCACTCACTACGAGGCAGAGCCAGGCTTTGGGAACTTGCCTGTAAGTCTGTCTTCAAATATGGATGTGGGCTCCTTTCACTAAAGGTTCTCTAAATTTGTTAGTTATAACTTGGGAGACCCACATATAATGAATTTTCTGCAGCTCTCAGTGGTCGGTAGGAAATGGAGATTTTGTCAAAGCACTGAGAGTGCTACCTTGCGTGTTCTGTTTGTCAAGCATTGGAGGTAACTTTCCAGAATATCTCTTTCGCCTTTCCAAATTCTAGTCCTTCACTGAGGTCAAATCATATGCAATGATAAAACTTTCTCTGAAACAGCCTTGAATTTATAATCAGTAACACATGATTTTATTATTCTCTCATCAGCTATATTGAAAGCTTCTTCAGAACAGGAAAAGTGTTGCATACTTTTGATCTATCTTATGGCTTCTACACGACAATATGTACTTAATACATTGACATGTAATAATCAAGCAGTGGGACCAGGTTCTCCTCCTGGAATTGGCCTTGTTATGTTATAGTCTTGGCTTCTGGAATTAACTGACATATCATTCGGGTTACACATACCAGACCTTTGTGGCGCCGGTTTTCGTTCCTGGTGAGCAGCAAACGCTGCGCAACTTATAAAGTCACAGATGCTAAAATGCCACCACAAGCCTTGAGAATCAAAATCTCCAGAGGACAAAGCCTGGGTATCTGTGTTTTGAAAGCTGCTCAAACGAGCCGGATGTACAACCACGATTGAGGCCTGCCTCCTGCGGGCCGCTCCTTCACGAAACTGCTGACAGAAGTTTCTCAGGTACCGGCGTCACTCACAGACCCAACCAACAAAGGAAGCACCCACATCACTGCAGTAGGATGGTATTAGGATTGCGCCTGGGTGCCCACGAGCAGGTTACGTACAAGAGGAAGATAGCCCAGAGTAAAGGTACATATTGTACAGGGATTCCTCACTGAAAGCATTTAAAAAAAAATTTTTTTTTAACATTTATTTATTTTTGAGACAGAGAGAGAGAGCATGAACAGGGGAGGGTCAGAGAAAGAGGGAGACACAGAATCTGAAACAGGCTCCAGGCTCTAAGCTGTCAGCACAGAGCCCAACGCGGGGCTCGAACCCACGGACCGCGAGATCATGACCTGAGCCGAAGTCGGCCGCTTAACCGACTGAGCCACCCAGGCACCCCTGAAAACATTTTTTAAAACGCTCCAACACAATGACCTTGGGGAGTGAGGACCAGAAGGGAGAGAGTGAAGGCTTATCAGAGAAATGGAGAGACAAAAAAACAAAGCTAGAGTTATGGGTAGGTGGTCATCTACAAAGTGTGATTTTTAAGGGCCTATCGACTTAAAATTCCATCATGAAAAACTCATCCCTTTGACTTAAAACTTTATCTCCTGTTAATGTGGAAGTACCTGTGAATCACATCTGGGTGGGCTCATCATATCCTTACCTGAGAACACATTGTGATGGGGTATGGGGAAAGATCTGGAAAAAATGGGTGGAAGGCTGAGGAGCTGTTGCCAAAGGAGGAAACATGCAAAGCAGGTCATCTCGCAGATGGCGGCAGCTGGACAAATATTGACAACTTGATTTGCTGTCATTTAAAAAGAAAATGTCTGGAAGCTAAGATGGACCATGGAATATTCTATATTTGCCCCTGACTGCCCTGCTGAGGTGAGGAGCTTCTTGGCTCTCCCTGGCCAATGCTGCTAGCTCCTGAATTCAGAAGAAGGCAACAGGAGAGCAGCCGCATCCCCCTGGGAGATGGCCTCGTGGTCTAGGCTGGCCAGAGAGCCAGGGCTCTGAGCTCCAGCCCGAGGGTTTTCCTCTGACTTGCTGTGTGGCCCCTGGCCAGTCTCCTGAGCAGCTTAATTTTCCTTGTGTGTCAAACCAAGATAAACACCTAACTTCCCACCTCTCTGGGGCATTGTAAGATTTCGCCCCTGCCACTTTCGTTAGCATTTGTCCAAAGACCAGAAGAAGAAAGCTCCTAGGAAGTTTTAAGACAAACCGTTTTGACTCTTAGCATTATCCTTCTGAGAGGAGAGCTCGTGTAGCGCTAGGTGGAAAGGAGAAGGTATGGGGAGGGCGGGAAAATGGAGGACGCAGCTCCACTCGGAAAAGCAGTGTTTGCGGTGGAAGAGAAACACGAAAGGGGGGGGGGTTGGGGTGCAGGGGAGAGAATTCTACAATTGGTACCAGATGCCATCAGAAGCTAACGACCTGACAAACACCGTCCTCATAAAACAAATTCCTTAAAAAGGAAGCAAATGGAAATGTAAGCTAGTGAAGGAATTTGCAGCAGCTGCCCTTAAAACCATTTCTCACTTCATAAACAGGTCTGGGTTTGGTGCCTTTTTTTTTTCTTGGTCTTATTTCATGCCACACTTTCCCCCTCTTCTGTGCTCCCCTCTTCCGTCTCACTCTTCCTCCTTTGCTGCCAGTGCTGGAAGGACTTCTTACACCGGTAGCCTAGCAACAGCGGTGAACGGAACCCCATCTTGACAGAAGGAGGCTCATTCAGAGTATTTGCTCTGTGTCTTATCTCGGCACGCATTTGTCCTCAACGATGACACGGATTAATTAATTGGCTGGAGTCAGTGACAAACAGCACGTGCTATTTCACATTAATTTCCTGGCAACAAGCTGACAGGAACCAGAACTGTTAATGACTCTGTTTTCTAGTACTCTCTGTTTACCAGGCTGAAGAAATATTACTTTCTTGTGGACATCAAGGAATGCAGCAGCATCTATGAAACTTGGAGCTCTGTAGCATCACTAATGAGGTGTATTGATCTCATCCCATGGAGGATGGTCAGGTTTCAGATCCCTCATCCAGAGAGGTCAATAAAGACTCGGGGACAAAGATTTATTTCCTGTACTGCATACCCAATTATCAGCACTGGATTTGGGGGAATTTATGTTGAGAGTTAACAGTCCCTACCCCCTAATTCATATATTCCTCCCTCCACCACGCTCCGTGGAATGAATCTGAGGGAAACCATACCACTGAAGGGAATGCTCAGGACTCAGAGGATTAAAAAAGTTTCTTTCATACCACTCAACTCTAATACCTCTATCCTATACCTAATAAGCATAGATAAAGAATGTCACTGACATATGACTTAAATCCTAGGGGTACAAGATAAGAGGCAGCAACTTTTGCATATTCAGATCAAATCCATCCTTTTTGGATTAGTGCTTTTTTGGTTTTTAAGTTTTATTTATTTATTTTGAGAGAGAGAGAGACAGCGTGGGCAGGGGAAGGGCAGAGAGAGGGAGAGAGAGAATCCCAAGCAGGCTCCATGCTGTCAGCACAGAGCCTGATGTGGGGCTCGAACTCATGAACCATGAGATCATGACCTGAGCTGAAACCAAGAGCCAGATGACGCTCAACCGACTGAGCCACCCAGGCACCCCTTGGATTAGTGCTTTTAAAATCAATTCTCATTTATTTCGAGGTGGTATGTGCATATTCAGTGACCTTTAATTTTTCACTTTCTTGTATTTTCCAGCTTTTTAATAAAGTCATTGGCTGTTAACAGAATTCTAGGACCATTGACCATAACAGAATTCTAGGTAGAGCAAATTAACGATGATGAGAGTCACAGTATCCTTTCAACTAATAATATTTGACACCACTGACAACAACATCATGAACAAGAAAATATAGGAAAATATCGAGTTGGTCACCTCAACTAGACTATGATTTCCTTCGGGGCATGATACTTATTGTACCCCCGGTACTCAAACGAATACCTTGCCAACAGTAAGTGTGCAGTAGATGTTGATTGGTGAATGAATGAATAGGGGCAAGATGGTTGAATGACTGTTTGATGATAATACTTTTGTGTTTCGGATTCCCGTCTGTCATTTGAAAATTTAACAAATTACCCATTTTAGTAGCCATTGACTGACTTTGCTGTGCGAACACATTTAAGTCAGCCAGCTTTTATTGTGTTTGCTACCGCAAGGTATATGGTGAATATAAAAATGGGTCAGAGTCGGAATTTGTCTTCGAGAAGGTCATAATCTCGTTGGGAGTTTGAGCACTTAGGAGATACTCAGATCCTAATTGCCTTGTAGATCCAAGGATGGAAAAATTAAAGAATAAGCAGATGCGTACATGACTATAATATAGGATAGAGTAATAGGAGTGTTAGAGGGAAATTATTTTTAAAATTTCCCTGGGAGGTTCACAGGAGGAAAATGCCTGAAGGGACTTCTTGGAGAAGAAAGTCCTTTTAGAAATCTCGACAGTTTGAGCAAAGCTACAGAAATGGGAAAACCAAAAAGTATGGATTGCTAACAGAAAACAAGCCACTGAGGGTGGGACTTGGGCCATCAGCAGTGGAGCAGTAAGGGGATTTAGCCTGGGAACCATAACACCCTGTGGGATATGTGCCTTTATGATCCTCCTCTTATGAGGGAAGGAGCTGAAACACTGGGGAATGAATAACTCAACCAAAGCACACAGGTAGTAAGTGGTGGATCCAGGATCCAAAGTCAGACAGTATGGGGCCATGCCCTCATTTTTCATCTCTACACTGCTGCCGTGGGAAGAGGGCAATGCTCGTTTTGCTCTTGCTGCTGTTATGGTCCAGACTGAGTCACCCTGAACCTGGGGAGTTAAGCTCTGTCACCCATTCTTGGTTGATTGGCCCTAGAGCCCTAGGCAGTGGTCCTGCTCTGCTGAGATGATGTCCCCAAAGCACCTAGCACAACGTCAGGCACAAGGCAGGGATTTAGTATGTGTGAGTTTCCTCTTCCTGTCATGGGCTCCGTTTCTCATTAGCCGGTGTGGACGTTCAGTGGAGGGTAGTGCTATGGCTACAGTTGTCAAAAATATTTCCACACCAGTGAATAAATGTTTCCTTTTCTGCCATCTCAGATACCCCAGACCTTTCATGTAGGGCCCTCTGGAATCCATCTGTAATCAAACAACTGAAAGGTCAGCGTGTGACACAACCAGGGGCCCCCAGGATCCGCTCCTGATCTGGGTCTGCTCTGATTGTTTGGGACCCAGTGGTACCGGTGGTTAAACATTTCGAGGATTGCTCTCTAATCTACCCATTTCTGATGCCATCCAGAGCTCTTGGGATACATTCCCCACCTCGTCCTGTCACCATTTTGTCCTCCTGGAAGAGCCGTAGGAAGTCGTTTAATCATTCGTGACCCGTTAGCTGATTATCGTTCTTTTTCATTTTATGTCACACGGTTCCAGGTCATACGGAAGGAGGTGATGAGTTCAGTGTTGGGTCTGGAGAAAAATCGTTCTCTTTGGTTTGGAGGCACTTTCCAGACGGGAAGCTGCAGAGTCTTTGCTGTCGCCCTCTGGTTTGGAGTCAGTCTAAGATGCTTTTGTTTCTGTCATCCCCAGCTGTGTCCACCGGCCCTGTGGGGAGCAGGGCAGCTGTGCGCCATTGCTGCTTGATCATGCGGATATGGTGAACTGTACCTCTGGTGGCCCAGGTCACATGAAGTGTGCTATCACCTGTCAAAGGGGGTTTGCCCTTCAGGCCAGCAGTGGGCAATACCTCAGGCCCGTGCAGGTGAGTTGAAAACCCATGGTCATCGAGACCAAGCTCCTGGGGAGGGAGGGTACCTACACTCCTTCCCCAGGCTGAATTGGGGAAAGGCAGGTGTTTTAAAATCATTTGGAAGGAAAGGTGAGGATTCTAACAAGCAAGGAGAGCACAGCTTCACAGAAATGCAAGGTATATAAGAGCACGTGCAGTTCTCATCAACTAGGGTGCCGGTTTCTCTCGCACAGACAGTAGGTAGGGATACTTATCCCATCTTCCTTCCTTGTTTCTGTCTTCCCGTCAGAAATTATGGTCCCACTTTTGACTTCAAGATGAGAATGCTACACCTTAGACTTGTCCACAATTTGTAAATAAGATAGGTTGTAATCAGCTTGTCTGTGGCTCATGGTTTGACCCCCGGACCTCCTTACAAGAAGGTTGGAGAAAGAGTCTGATTTTCTTCCCTGTGTTACTGAGGTGGGGGTTATATCATGGTTCTACCTTTTACCTAATTTTCCACCGTCTGCAAGGTACCGTATTAACCATTTCCAGCATTTGGAGGGAGTAGAACATGTTAGTTAAGAGCGTGGCTCATGTGACAATCGCAGAATGAAATTTTGGCTCCACTGTTTATTAGTTGTATAATTTTTGGTAAAAACAAGCTTTCTTCCATGTTTGTGAAATAATGAGGACAGAAGTATTTATGTCACTGAGTTATAATGATGACTGATGGGAAATAATTTAAAAGCTTCTAGCTAAGGGGCGCCTGCGTGGCTCGACTGGTTAAGTGCCTGATTCTTGATTTCAGCTCAGGTCGTGATCTCACAGTTCGTGGGTTCGAGCCCCATGTCAGGCTCTGTGCTGACAGCAAGGAGCTTGGGATTCTCTCTCACTCCTTCCCTCTCTGCCCCTCCCCAACTTGTTCTTTCTCTCAAGATAAATAACTAAACATTTTAAAAAATTTAAAAGCTTCTATCTAAATGATAGGCACACAGCACTCTGTTAAGCTGCCATGACTATGAGCATGATAATGTATTCTCAACTAAGACTTCTGTTTTCCATCTTTCCTTTAGGGAGCTATCAATACTCTGCAGAGGGATCTTTAAACTTGAAATCAACCATTAGAAAACCATGACCATAATATGAGACAAAGGATGCATTAGGGAAAAGATAATGGTGCTTGAGGAGAGGACCAGAAAGCCATGGTATGATCAGGAAAAAACGGATGCAAGCCTGGTGGTCAGGTGTCAGTGGTGCCCAAGATTGGAATCTTTTGCCTTTTGTACCAATTGACTACTTAGTAGGTTGTAGATTCACAGAAAACCCTCACTTGCTCAGAGATAGTCTGAATTTAAATACACAAGAGTTGGCTTCAGATGGTTTAGGTTCTTCATAGAGAAACAGTTTTAATATACCTTGAGGCACCAACTCCTCGGTCCGTGATGCTTTGGTCAGAAAGGCAGAGCTCTTATTACCTATTCTTAACCCAGCTTAACTCACACTAAAAAAGATAGAGGGAATGCAAAGGAATTGAGTAGGGATTAAATACATTTGTGTGATAGGTAAAGAGGGGGAGAGAAGAAAAGACAGTGTCTGCAATGTGTTAAAGTTAGGAGCAAAGTCAAGACAAAATGGGCAATATTTAATGAAGGCGAAGCCAGGAGAAAAACCAGGCAATATAGGCAGAGTTTGAGACAGATGCTGTGATTGTTGTGGTTTGAGACAGGCTTCCAGGCTGCGATCAGTGTGTGAGGGGCAGGGTCTGGGTTGGGAGGAGGAAGGTGGGAGCTCACCTTTGCCAACCATATGGTGGAGTCAGCAAACACAGCTCCTGTCACCCGAAGCTGGCCCCACTGAGGAAATTCTACGATCCCGGCTCATGAACACAAGACAGTGGGGAATATTTGCTTTTTGTTGACACAAGAACTGAAACTAAACAGAAAAATGTGTCTGGCTTTGACTTGGGTCCTTCTGGCAGGCAACAGGGAAGCACTGGGAAGAGGGAGGAGCAGCTGGCCAGGAGCGAGTGTCAGGGGTGACAGGTGCTTTCACCAGTCATTGTACCTTTGGCTTTACTGCCACTGTGGTCTCCTGGCGGCATGGCTGCTGAGCCGCAGAATCTCCCCGCTCTCTCTCTGACCTGTGGTAACCCATTGGCTGGAGGGACGGCTGTGCTCTTTCCCAAACAAGCCGTGAACTTCCAGGCCTCTTGGTTTCTGCTCATTCTGTTCTCTTCACTCTGGACTCTCTCTTCTCCTCTACCCCTCTGCTGCTGGGAAGTCCTGCTCATCCTTCATAGGCCAGTTCCTGGGCCCCCACCTCTGGGAACCTCCCTGCAGACACTTACCTCCTGCTCACAGAGGGGCGCTTCCTCCTCTAGCCCTGCCCCCACGTGCCATCTCCCCGCCACAAAACAAGCACCTAGATATGAGAGGGCTGTCTCCTTTTATATTTTTATATTTTCTCTCTTCTTGGTCCCCATTTGCTCCTTCTTTCGTTTTGTCGTTCGCATCCTTTGTAGCGTGTTCTTCAAATCGTTAGAGGAGGGAGTAGGCTGTAACGTATAAAAATGTTATCTCTTGCATTTTCCTTCCTTGTTGCCTTTCGTCCCTTCCTCTCTCTCTCTCTCTTTCTTTCATTCCATACTTCCTCTTTGGTTTTCTGAGCCATTGTTTCAGCCTGTGATTTGCCGTGCTGCTAGACGATGAGGTCCTTGAGGGTGTCTTGTGTATCCCAACCTACACAGAGCCTGGCCCTTTCCAGGGGCTCAAGAAATGTCTCTTCATTTATTTAGTGAGGATGAACCCTAGGGCCACCCAACAAACATGACGGGCTCAGGGAACTGGAATCTCTCCAGTTTAACCACAGGTTTGGAAGGTGCCTTGTGGGCATTAATTCTTGGCCGTTCTTGGATACTCTGCCCAGCAGAGATACGTACGTTCATAGCATTATCGATTGGCTCATCCTCCAGGGTGTCAGCAGGAGCTGGATGACGTGCTCTGAAGGGGGCAGTGTGAGAGACTTTAATACAGAGACTACCTGTGAAGGCAGGGTGCGGGGAAATCATAAGGATATGGTGCAGAATCCCAGGGTGACGGGGTGACATCACCTATAGGCCTGAAGAGTCGACTGCAGGGAGCAGTCAACAGAACCCACAGGAAGAGAGTGCAGGAGAGGATGGAGAGGGCCACCAGAGGACAAAGCCGGCGGGCAGTAATGCCCTAGAGAGGGAGCAGGAAGAATGAGCACCCTGACCTCCCTTTCCTTCCTGGCTCTGCAGTCTCCCACCTGAGTGTGCTAGGTGTTGGGGCCAAGAACAGTCAGAGGAATGAAACCCACAGGGGCACAGAACATGGCGGAGGAGGGCACAGAGTGGATCCAGGAGCCCATGGGGGGAAGCCACGAGTTGGGTGGGAGGAGTGTCTCCACTTCATGATCCTCTTACACTAACAGGGGCGGTCAGCAGCCGCCCACCTGGCTATTGTGAGACTGTATCAAAGCCAATAGGGCACGAAGGGGGAGCGAGGCAAAATAATTTGGTCTGTTGTGAATGTTTGCACCAGTAATCACCGGGACTCTTCCAAAGCTTGGAAACTGCTTTGATAAGCCTTTTCATGTGACCTTGATGGAGGAAAATTCTCCGTTTCCAGAAGGAAATTCTGCTCACCTGTTCCTCTGGGCACTGGGACCGGGCTGTGAGCTGCATGCCCCTTGATTGTGGCATTCCCGACCCATCTTTGGTGAACTACGCAAACTTCTCCTGCTCAGAGGGAACAGACTTTCTGAAGCGCTGTTCAATCTCCTGTGTCCCACCAGCCAAGCTCCAAGGTATTGTCAGCCAAGCAGGAACCGAACGCAAGTCCTCTTCAGCCTCTCACTCTTTGGGGGTTCTGTGGGGGGGTCTTTCTTCCACCCTAGTACTCTTCCCATTTTCTCTGCTGTGCCACCCTCTCCTGATAACACCACCAAAATCCCAAAGGGCAACGCTTTTCTTTGTCCCGATGACATGGAAAGATGCCCTGTCTCAAGTCTCATTAATGAAAGACACTTAGACTTCCCTGTTTTTATTTGGTTGTATGTCCTCTGGAAACAAGCTGAGTAACAGTTGCCTGATCACATTAATAATTAAGAAACGCTTTACGATGCACATTTTTTACTTAACATTTACAACCTTCCTCTGCGTCAGGTGCTTTTAGTTCTATTGTATAGGTAAGAACAGAGTTGCAGGAATCGCCCCTGGCTGTGCTGAAAGTAAGAGCTGAAGATGGGAGAGAGCCTGCTCTGACCCCGCACTTACTCTTCACCTCTTCTCAGCCTTTGGTGTGCCTAACAAGGACCCAGGAGGCTTGTTACAAATGCAACTTCCTGGGCCTAATGCTGCCAGAGCCTGATTTAGTAGGTCTGAGGTGCATTCGTGATGTTACTGTGGGAAGTTCATGGATTGCATTTGGAGGGACCATGAATGGCCCTGGGGCATAGAGTGTGGTGTTTATGTACAGAACTCTGCATCCAAACTACCCGAGTTCAAACCCTGTGTCTGCCGCTCTGGCAAGTTACCTGAACTCAATTTCCCCACCTGCAAAGTAAGAGATAATGATGGTATCTATTTCAGCGGGTTGCTTCAGGTGTGAAGTTTATGCAAGTGTCGTAAAATGCTTAGAACAGTGCCTGGCATATAAGCCCTCCCAAGGTGTCTTCTCTGATTATTATTATGCTTTCCACGATACTGCCACTAATATATTTTTGTTATTTGTAGTTGGGAAGGGAGGTAATGATTTGGCCGATAGCTATTCTTCCACTCTGGTCAGAAAATACCTACCTGACCTCCGTTCTGTGTAGGAGATCACAGGAGATGCTCAGTGGGGGAAAGAGAGATAGCATGAACACTGGACCCGAGATGTTAGAGACGATTCTCAACAAAGAATTATGTGACTTCCTGAGAACACCGACAGTTTGACAGGTTTTTGTTCTTTTCTGCTGAGCGTTGGTTTCCAGACTCTGCCCTGAGCATCCTGTGCTTTTCTTTCCTGGGGTCAGGACTGAACCCATGGCTGACTTGTCTTGAAGACGGGCTCTGGTCCCTCCCGGAAGCCTACTGCAAGTTGGAGTGTGACGCGCCCCCTGTAATCCCGAATGCCAGCCTGCTCTTGCCTCACTGCCTCCAGGGCAACCATGATGTGGGCTCCGTCTGTAGATACGAATGCAAACCAGGCTACTACGCCAAGCCGAGTGCCGAGGGTAAAGTCAGGAGGTAAGCTGGGTTGTTTCTGGGTCTTTGCAGTTCTCTCTGCCCTCGAGCTTTCACTTGTAAATCCCAGACCATTGTTTTGGAAATAATATTAAGGTCTTCCGGTTGTCCATTGCTTGTTGTGTTTGTTTTTCTGTATAATCTCTCTTTACCTGCACAGGTGTATTCTCCAGGCAGACAGGTTGACCAGGTGTGCTTTCTGTAAAAATATTCTTTCCCATAGGAGTTCCCATCAGCCTCACTTAGGGGCTTTTTATTTGTTTGTTTGTTTATATTTTTTAATTTTTAAATTTTTTAAAATGTTTATTTATTTTTGAGAGAGAGAGAGAGAGCCAAGTGGGGGAGGGGCAGAGAGAGAGAGAGAGAGAGAGACAGAATCTGAAGCAGACCCCAGGCTCTGAACTGTCAGCACAGAGCCAGACGTGGGGCTCGAAATCACGAACCATGAGATCATGACCTGAGCTGAAGTCGGATGCTTAATAGAGTGAACCACCCAGGCACCCCCCTTAGGTGCTTTTTAAAAGAATCTCTGCCCTGGGGGCACCTGGGTGGCTCAGTCGGTTAAGTGTCTGACTTCGGCTCAGGTCATGATCTCACAGTTCATGAGTTCGAGCACTGCGTTGGGCCCTGTGCTCACAGCGAGGAGCCTGCCTCAGATTCTCTGTCTCCCTCTCTCTCTGCCCCTCCCCTGCTCTGTCTCTCTCAAAAATGTTTTAAATAAACATTAAAAATAAATACATAAAAATATCTCTGCCCTAATTACTGTTTTCCTTGAAAGTAAGTGTTGGGAGCTTCCCAAGTGTTACGCGTGTCGCCCAAATCCAACTGTGGGCAGAACATCCTCATCAGGACGGTTGGGAATTTATGATTGTGGCTCTAGGAGAAACTGCCTGGGCTGGTCCCCAGTCCAGACGTTTATTACCTGTGTGATGCTGGGAAGGTTTCTTTCTCCGCCTCGGTCTTTCTCATCTGTAAAACAAAGACAGTAATAATAATACCTATCTGATAGGGCTTGTGTGGGGACTAAATTGATTAATTAAGTAATTAAGCATAAGGTTTGGTAAATTTATTTTAAAAACATAAAACCCAATACATATTAGCCATTACTATCATTGTAGTCTGTCTGCCTTCTCCTTCCCGGGCTCTGTGTGCGCGAACACTCCTAGAACATTCCCAGACCTAGGGAAACCGGGAGCCTTTCTGCTGATCAGAAAGAACAAAAGCCTCGCGGCACCCTTTAAGAGGAAAGGCTCTGAAGAGAGTCCTGCTGGGCTTCAAATCCCAGTCAGCCCCTTTTTTTTTCAGCTGAGTAACCTCAGGCAAGTTATGTAGCTCTTTGGGTCTCCTTGGTAAGTTGAAGATAATGGCCACATCAGTGTTGAGGTGAAGATGGCAGGAAATAATGCACCCTGCCTGCCATGTGCCAATGGCTCAATAAAGGGTTTCAGAAAAAGAAGGCTTTTCTGAACAAACAAAACAAACAAAAAGCTTTCAGAAAAAGGAAACTCCTTTCACTCAGTAACTAGTAGCCATACTTTCCCTATCATAAATTATGTGGTATAGGAGAAAATCTAGTTTGTTTCTTACCGAGGACTTAATTAAAAGTCTCCCCATGGTAGGTATTTTTTTAAAGATGGATTTTTCAAAATATTTTTAAGAATATTTTGCTTATTTTTGAGAGAGAGAGAGAGAGAGATGGGGGGTGGGGGAAAGGGCAGATAGAGAGGGGGACAGAGGATCCAAAGTGGGCTCCACGCTGACAGCAGTGAGCCCGATGTGGGGCTCAAACTCATGAACTGTGAGTTCAAGACCTGAGCCAAAGCCTGCCGTTTAACTGACTGAGCCACCCAAGCGCCCAGGGATTTTGTGTTTTGAACTAACAATCCCAGCTATGGCATTACCAGTGAGGCCAAGGGATACAGGGTTTGCTTATAAGCTAGACTTCTTTAAGGGGACAGAAGAATATCAGGAAACTTACTCTCTGGCTCTCATTTGACCTTCACTAATCAGTACTCAGCCATCTTTCTGTGGGGTGGATTGAGTCTGACTTTGTCCAGAGCCTTCCACTCCAGAGAAAGCCCAGGCTTCTATAGGCTTCTATGTGTGTGTGTGTGGGCGGGGTGGGGAGAGGGGCTGCGGGGGCGGAGGGGCGGGGGGGCAGGCAGGGAGCAAGTCAGGCGAGAGCCAGGCTGATGAGAATATGAATAATACTGATGAAAAATTCATTAAGAGGCAGCACTGGGTTCAGTGGACTCTGGCAGGTATAGTCAACAGTTTTTGACAACTGAAAACACATTTGCATGTGCTTTTCATAGGATCTAGATCAATTTGCATAGGCACACATTGACAGGCAGTGAGGACCTGGGCCACCTTCAAGTGGTATTACAACTCACCTGCAGGCTGCTGTTTTCTGGCTTCTTCCTTCTCTCTTCTTGCCTCCCTTTTCACAGACCTGCACCTGACTCAGGTATCTGCAGAACAGTGCAGAGAAGAATAATTGAGGGGGAGAGAAAATTCTCCAGACCAGGAGGAATTAAGGGTGGAGGGATTATTTCTAGCTCCCTCGGCCCATGGCTGAGCTTTGTGTTGAGACCGAGCCTTCCCCCTAGAACTTTGGGCTTTCTGCCTTACCCTGCAGGCTTTCCCAGTCCGGGCAGGGGCACACAAGGGCCATTTGTTGGCATAGCTCTTCTGGTTGAGAAACTGGAAGCTTGCAACATCGGCATCGGTTTTGGCATAAACATTTACATTCGCAAACACCGTGCTGAGGAAAGATTAAATTATTTACCCCACAGTGTAAACTGATTTAAATCTTAGTTTACACCTGTTTACATAGCAG
This sequence comes from Panthera uncia, assembly GCF_023721935.1. Classification (NCBI taxonomy): domain Eukaryota; kingdom Metazoa; phylum Chordata; class Mammalia; order Carnivora; family Felidae; genus Panthera; species Panthera uncia. Next base: position 18,077,373 of record NC_064813.1, read on the forward strand.
GCGGTGGATTGGTAATCAGAAGTTTGCAAGCCGGGCGTAAATCACTGTCACTTACCGCTTCTGTTTACCCAACAAACTATGTCAGCCTTGTTCCTCGCTTGGTGGAAAGAGCCCAGAGTTGTACAAATGGGGCTCTAAACTTCTTTCTAGGACATGTGAGCAGGAGAAGAAATTGAAAAAAGTAAGCAGGGAGATCAATCCAGACAGAGTGGGCATATGCTCATTATATGTAGTTCTGTGCCTAGTGGAAAAAACCCACTTGATGGCCAGATTTGCACCTGATTGTTTTCATGACTCTGAACAATGTACTCAATATCCATGTGTCTCAATTTTTGCATCCATAATGTGAGGGGTAGTAATTTCTACCCAACGGTGCTGTTTTGAGGCTGAAAGTAGGTAATGCACTGAAAGCATTTTATCAACTGCCATGTTCAGTGTAAGTACCAGGCATTGCTTTTTGTTCATGTCTTTTTAAAACAAGGAAACAACTACCAAAATATCAGCCAAGTACATCCCTTGCTCTTAAGTCTGTTGAACGTTGTTTCAAGATGAAAGGGAGACGAGCACTGGATCTGACTTTTCTCTTCGGATCGACCCATTTCAGTTTTGTCCCATTCAACTTGGAGGTGGCAGGGAGGGCACAGCACCGGCTGGCAGGTTCATCACGTGCGTGCTCTGTGCCGGTCTCCTGGCTGGGGCTGAGGAAACACGCATGAGGAAGATCTGGGATCTGATCTCCGGGAACACGCAGCCTCCATGGCCTCCCCCTTTCACGTGCTTTATTTCTCCTTGAAGTACAGTAGAGAGGGGGACGCAGCCACAGGTGGGCACTTTCACCGGGCCCCTGGACTCCTAGCCCCTTCTTCCCAGGATTTGAGAGTGGCACCACCCGCACTGGATCTAGTCCCTGAGGACAGGCAAATGCAATAGCTTAGGCCTGAGTCAAAGACTCTGACCCTGAAGTCATGGCTGGAGTCAGCATCACCCAAGCCCGATGGCGTCCCCAGAGGGAGATTGAGAAGGAGGGCAAATGGATGTTGGGAGAGCAAAAAATTCAATAAAACAAAAATAAACATCTATATGATGGTAGAGCCATATCCTGAAATAGCCTGCTATCATCAAAGATGTTTGGGAGAATATTAAAGACGTGGGAAAACATTCACAATACAATGATAAGTGGGTAAAAGCAGGAAAGTAATTGTTATAATCAATGATATGATCTATTTTCCATATTAAAATTATATTTTATCACTTCCTTAATAGCTGGAAATGATTATGATACTAGTAATTATAACCTCTAGGTAGTAGGTTCATAGGGAATATCTTTTCTTTTTCTTTTTTTATTTATATATATTTGCTAAGTTTTCTAGATTTTCTAATGAGGTAAATGGATAAACGTTTTAAAAACTAAAATAACGAAGTGAGCTATTAAGAGTAGATTATAGCAATTTGTGGAGGCAGAGAGTGATAAAAGTAAAACTAGGCAGATCTTTCTCCATAGGCAAACCCAGGAGAGACCAGCACCCCAAGAAGCAGGAGGAAAGGTCCATGACCTTTCCACCACGTGCCCAAATCTTTCTACGTTCTTTGAGGACAAGCACTGTCTTTATTCTTGAAGGCCACTTCATACCTTTTCTCATCCAGTCCTGACACCTCTTCCCTAACTTCCCGTGTATCACCTCACTCCCCAAAGTGAAGAGTCTGCTCACAGGTGTGCAAGCTCATCTACACCCCAAACAAGCTCTCCCCTTCCCTGCCGTCTAAAATGCAGTTCATCACCTTGGTTCTGGACCCCATCTCCCTCCTCAGGGATTTCCCTCAACCCATTTCCCCTTTTCTTTCCTGCGTCTGAGGCTTCCCTCTTCCTTTTGCCCAGTCACTTCTCTTTCGTCGTGCTCAGGTTTCGCCCATGTTACAGCACAAATGAGCAAAGCCTTTTCTTGATCCCATGCTCCCATCCTGGCTACCGTTCTTTCTTTCTCTGTCCCTTTTACACTGAAACTTGTGGTAAGAGTTGTTTGTCTTCACTCTCTCATTCTTGCCCTCTTTTCTGTCCTCCACACCTACATTCACGTTTTTACTTTCATCTCTTCGCTAGATCTGGGCCTGCCACGGGTCTTTCTACTACCAAATGCAGTGACTCTTCTTGGACCTCAGGTTCCTTGAGAATATTTGGCTTGTGTTGGGGTCACCATGAGAGAGGATGGACCCTCCCACCCATAATTTGGTGTGGATGGTGAAACTAATGATACCACACACAGACCAAGAGAACATGAAAAGGTTTATGACTCACAAAACGAGGTCTTCTGGGACGAGAAGGAGAGGATCCCAGGTTGACCTTCAAATGGCTGGAGACACAAAGGCAAAGAGAGAGACTGGGGTTTTGTGGTGCTTAGGGAGTGGGGCTTATGCCAGGGCTTATGTTCATGTGAACAGAACCTGTGTGGCTTGAACTTTCTGCTGAGGCCAAAAGAGGACGCACACACCTTTCTGACAGGCTTGCTCCATGAGGGAGGCGGTGGGGCTTGGAAGCTCTTGACAAACATGAAAAATGGAGCCAGGCTCTTTATTATAGCATTGTTGGCTACAAACCTGCTTGAAACTTCTTCCTTTATTCTGTTCTGTTTCGCTCCCTGATTTTCCTTCTTCTCTGTCTCTTCTCAATTTTATTTTCTAGCTTCCCCCCTCTGCCCGTTCCTTCAGTGTTGGTGTTTCTCTGAGCTCACATTTCTCTCTTGTTCTGCACACTTGTCTGGGATGGAGCTCATTGACCGCATAGCCTTGACTATCATCCACACGCTAATGCTTCCTAAACCCATACCTGCTACTCTAGTCTCTTCCATTAACGGCCATAAGTACCATTAGAACCACTGCTCATGGATGCAGCCACTTGGATATCCCATCTGTACTTCAAACTCTTACTATATAAAACAGAGCCTCTTATAATCTCTCAAATCTTAATGTTCTTCTGTGTTCCATGCGATTCATCAGGCCAAGAACTTACACATAATTTGAGACTCTTCGGTGTCCTTCACCCCCAATCAAATCAGTCATCAACTTCCATCTAGTGTCATCTTACTGACTCTCAAATATGCCCATTTCTCCCCATCCCTGCTGCCACTTCCCTGTAACAGGCCACTATCTTTTTCCACTTCTCAACTGGTCTTTCTGGCTCTAGTCTTTCTCCCTTCAATACATTTATCACTCGGCAGCAAAAGTGATCTTCAAAAAACTCAACTCCATTTGTAGTTTTTCCCCATGTGAAATTGAATGGACAGCCTTTCTGCCATTTCACTAGGGAAAAAAAAATCTTAAACTTAAAATAGTTTCAAGGTCTTGTATAGTCTAGCTGGGCTTTGCTTACTTCTCTAGGCTCATTGCTTAATCTCTTTCCTGGGAGACCACTTCCCTCCAACAGTTACACACAACACCTTCTGTAGTGTAGGTTCTCATGCCACTGGATTTATTTTACTTCCTCACATAAGCCTTGGCTAACATGCCTCTGGGTCAGAGCTCTCCCGACAAGGATCTTTGCCTTAGCTGACTCTTACTCTCCGATTTTTAGCATAGGTGTGGTTTTACCTAGGAAGACAATCAGATCTCCCATCTGTAAGAAGTGCCCTTCCCATGGGTCGCACTGCACACAGAAATCTTCTGGCAGCATCATTTATCTCGCTGAGTAGAAATTGTCAGGTACTTGTCTGTATTCTCCAATAGACCATAAATATTTGTTTAGCTCTGTGTGCCCAATGGTTACTACATTTATTGGTAGGCACTCAATAAATACTTTATGAATGGATGGAAATTCATTTATTAGAAAAATCTTGATAGGAATTTGGGGTTAAATTTGAGGCTAAAAATGGCAAAGGAAGGGGGGGCGGTTTCTTAGGAGGGAGTGGAGATCTCTATTTCAAAAACTTTAGAGTAGAAGAACTCTAAAAACATATGTGTATGTTTTTCTTCTAGCATTTGTCTCAGTAACATGGGAGGAACAGTCTTCCACAAAGACAGTTTACTTTTATTTATTCAACACACATGTAAACTTGATTAACACAACTCAGTACGAGTTGTTAGTCACACAAAAGGATTAGATCTCTCAACAGGCTCCCCAGAACAACAGTGCTCTTACCTGACGGCATGTTCGACTCGCCTGGGGAGACTGAAAAAATCTTAATGTTCAGCTCCTACCCCACACCAATTACATCAGAGTCCCTGCAAGTGGGACCCAGGCATTAGTGTTTTGCAAAGCTTCCCAAGTCACTTCAGTCCACGGCCAAAATCAAGAAGCACGGCCCTAGTGGAATCTTTGTTTCTTTAAGAACAGTATCAGTCATGGGATTTTGACTTGCCTAAAAATATCCAGAGTAATGTTTTCTTTTTTCAAAAGTAGTGTCACAGCACTTTTGCACGCCAGATTTTTACATGTCTCTTTGAGGCTTATTTGTTTTTGGAGTTAGTCAAAAAAATACAAACAATTGTAGCTCCAAAGAAATTGTTAAATTTAAGTAGTTTCACGAGTTCTTTCTTACTGACATTTTACAATACACACACAGGCTCCTTGAAACCTCTTCCTTTTTCTCCCAAGCAATTTACTTGCACATATACGTCATTTTTCATCACGCCTTTATTGTTTCATTCACTTGACTTCCCAGAAAGCTAAAATAAATGTGTTTGACTTCTATTTTATCAAAAAGACCATATTATATTCCTCCTTATCTTGCACTCCCATGGTTACCTTGTTCTCATTTAGGTGTTATCTTTATGTGTGAAGGTTAGGTTAACCTCATTAGGGCCCATAATTAATTTCACTTCGAAATTATTCCAACCTTCTAACTTTACTTAGACAGCCTCTCCCTCTATAAGCCATTCATCAAGATGCCAAGTGAAGTGGGCTGTAGTCGTCAGATCTTCCTCAGCCTGATTGTAAACAGCTACACTTTCTGACAGTCACCCGTGGTATCAGCTTTTCCAAAGAACATCAATCTAGCTGAGTTCTATAAGCACAAACGTAGGTCAAAACTGTGATACACTGGCCTCACACTATGACTCGTTAGTGTTTAACAGATACTTGGTTGGTATACTTCTTCAGTGGAGTTTGTCTCTTCTAACTTGGGGGGAGGGCTTGGGATGGCCTTGGACTAGTAGACATGTGGACTTTAGCCATCTCTACACATAGAAAGATCATTTGGTATGGAAGAGAGTTAAAAAGCCTAAGGCCTTGGCTCCGTTCTGTTGGGTTGATGATATAATAAGACGATCGTATATTATGATATAGTAATGCAGAGCTTGATATATGGTAATAGTAATATGGGTCGATAGATTATTATCCTCCAGACAGATGAGGAAACTGAGACTCAGAGTATCATTAGTAGCCTTCCCATAATCACTCAGCCGATATATGGTGTTAAGTCATTCTGACTCCAAAGCCCGTGCTCTTGGCTAACAAGACTTTCAATATTGAGCAAATTACTACATATCTCTGGGCCTTTTTTCCCCACGTCTGTAAAATACGGGAAAATCTTGAGTGACTTCCAGCTCCAACAGCCTGTATTTCATTTTCCATCTCAGTAGAATCAATGAGAAGAGTTAAGCACTTTGGCATAACACCATTGAGAGAAGTGATACGTGACAATTTATGGCCACCAGCAAAAACACAGAGAAGCAGTGATATGTTAGTGTACAGGCATAATCTTAGTGGGCAATACTTACAGTAATACTTGGAGAATTTCTGGTCCGAGCCAAGGGTCAAGGTTTCATTCTCTTCTAATTGATAGATTCTGATGGATTGTTCTCCATTCACACCCAGGAGGATTGGTTCTTCTTTGAAGACAAAATATGGGTACATTTTTAAGATCTCTAGAATTGACTTTAAAGATTAAGTACTTCCCTAAACCTTCCCTAATGAGGAAAATTTAGTTAAAATGCTAAGCAGGCTTTCCTTCGTCCAAGATCTATCTCTTGGCTTAGTGGTTAAGTACACAGGTTCTGGGATTAGTGAGATCTAAGTGTGAATCCTAACTCTGCCATTTATTAGCTCTTAGACCTTGGGCAGGTCACTGGTCTATATTGAACATCACTGTTTTTACTTATAAAATGGATTTTAGGAAATAAGAATACGTATAGATTCTTATAAGGATTAAATTGGATAATGGCTGTAAAGAACTGAGCACAGTTCTTAGTCATTGAAGCTTTAGGTCAGCAAAAGCCGGTATTTTAGCATCATCATTATCATCATCATTAGGTTAATTCCCCTTGCAAAATTACCCTTGCTTTTGGTGTGTTTAACATGTAAACTCTTTCTTTAACAAGGAATGCACTCAGCTATTTTTATCAGTGGCTGTTGTCTCCCACCTATGGTTGGTGCCCTATGCTCCCAAAAAACAACATGGAGACCAGGAAGACTGAAGCTGGTCTTCTAATTAGGAGGTACAGGTCTTCAGTTACCGGGGCCAGTGGGGGAGTGCATTTCCTCTGCCTATAAGACACACACACACACACACACACACATCAAAACAGAAAGTTCATTAAATTTAAAAAATATGTATGCAGTTTCCTCCCCCAATCAGAACTCTCTCTAAATGCTTCATCTCATCCTGCTGTCAACTCAGTGAGTTATCCAAATACTACAGTGGCTTCCAGTAGACCATGAAAAGGAAAAAGGGGGACGTGGGGAGAAAGAAATGGAAATGAAATAGTAAGATAGAGCTAGACATACTTCAAAAATTGGGGCCAGCAAATAAGGTCAGGCTGGTCTGGGAGGAGAAAAGAAGGGCATGTCCTGGAGATGTTACCTAGATTTTGAGACCCTTTTGATCTTTTTGAACTGTGACTTGAATCTCTGAGGTTCATCTGATTTTATCGTACCATAGGAAGGGAAAGAAAGACTTGGCTAATGAAATGGAGATGTGTAGTGAAGGTAAATGTGTGAAATTCCTTAAATATCCTGGATTTGCAATTTAAAAAAAAATCAGGAAAATCATCTATGTAATTTTTAAACTCTGTGTCATGACATTGTGCATAGGCATATATGAATACATGTTAAACCTATGTAGATCTAGGACCAGACACATGTGTTTTCTGTGATTTGCCAGTTAAGGGACAGGACACGCTATAATCTCTGGGTACACTCCTGCATCTGGGAGAAATGGAAATTTGTTTTCTTTCCATTAAGACATTGTCTGGCTTTATAATTAGTGTTTATAGTAAATACATTCAAAGTTTATCCTTGGAATCCTCAATTCTCTTGCCATTGTAGGATAATGTGAGCTTTAGGCTAATCTATTGCAGCCTCTTTTGGCATCAGAGTGACTAAGCCTCTCCTCCAAGCCTTGGCCACTCAAATGCACACCCGCATGCAGGCCAGCTCACTGCTGCGGGCTGCACGGGGCTCCAGCCATTGGCGTGCAGGCCTTCACGTCAAATACAGCATTTGCTGAACTCATAAATTTCCCTGTGACCTTCAATCTCAAGCTAGGGAGCATCTGATTGCAAAACTGTCCTTCTTTTGATTTGATATTACACTGACTGCTGATTTCTCTATTAATCAGGAAGAATAATATTTAAAATCTTATATGAGTCAACACTGGATTATTTTATATATGATATATATATATATATATATATATATAACATACACATATACATATATGTATATGTATATATAACATACTCATCATCATATAACTCATATGAGTAAGCACTGGATTATTTTATATATGTTATATGTATGTCACATATACATATATGTAATGTATATGTATATATAACATATACATATACATACACACATATACATACACATACACCACACACACGCACGCGCATACACACACATACACATAAATACACCAATAGTTTCTTCGACCCATACTTTCTCTCCCTGATGCCTTTTCTTTGCTTCTTTTGCCCCCTACCTCATCCTCCGTCTCAGTCTCCTATTAATCCCTTCTTTAGCCTAGTGGGTGAACAGGTTGATTGTGACCTTCTTTTGGTGTCTAGTGATGGGGTCAGGTTAAGCCAAACTGATTTACAAACTGTCTCCTGAATGATTCTGGGAGGGACAAAAATCTGCACAACTGAGTAAGGTGGAAAGCCTGTGTAGAATGTTAACACAGAACACTCATCACATACACAGGGAGAGAGAAAAAGAGGGATGGACCGAGGAGGGTGGCTGAGTAGATCTTTTGGTCATCGGAGCTAATAATTTCTGCTGTTCACTGAGCATTGCATGTGCCATTCATTGTACTACATACTTTATATACACTAACTTATATGAACTTATTTTTTTAAACATTTATTCATTTTTGAGCGACAGAGAGAGAGCACAAGCAGAGGAGGGGCACAGAGAGAGAGGGAAACACAGGATCCGAAGCTGGCTCCAGGCTCTGAGCCATCAGCACAGACCCCAATGCAGGGCTTGAGCTCAGGAACCATGAGATCATGACCTGGGCCGAAGTGGGATGCTAAACCAACTTATATAAACTTCTAATGATCTTGTAAAGAAGCTGGTATTAAACCCTGTTTTCAGATTGGAAAACTGAGACAAGAAAGCTAAATAATGTTTTAAAAGCCAGAGATTTATTTGGAGCCACACCTGGAGTTCAAGCATTAGTCTCCTGATTCCAAGTCACCTGCTCTTCACCACTTGGGCACACCTTATTCCTGATGGGAATCACCCAGTGTAGCCACTAAAAGCCTACTGAAGTCCCCTGGGGCCTCTGACTCTTCCTCTTTAGTCAGGGAAGGTTTCAAGGAGAATGTTAACCAGCCTGTTCATTCTAGCCCACATCAGAAGGGTGAGCTGTCTGGAGCACTGTAAATGTGGGATTCCCCTGTGTGAATTCCAAAGTCCTTAGGCATATCACAACCTTCCAGAAGTTCTCAGAACTTAGTGGGCTCAGATTTTATCATTGCTATGACTTCTGGACAAGGAGCTATGTAAAGAGCTTTGCTGTCCAAAAGAGCAACAATCATATGCAGTGATTGAAGAGTTAGTTCCAAGGTGAGTGAGTGTGGGGTTGTGTGTTTCTACTGTGAGCACTTCCCTTTTTTCTAAGTTTATTTATTTATCTGAGAGAGAGAGAGAGAGAGAGAGAGAGAGAGAGAGAGAGAGAACGCACACACGTGCAAGCTGGGGACAGGCAGAGAAAGGGAGAGAGAGGGGGAGAGAGAATCCCAAGCAGGCTCCGTGCTGTCAGTGCAGAGCCTGACGCGGGGCTTCATCTCACAACTGTGAGATCTCGACCTGAGCAGAGATCAAGAGTTGGAAATTTAACTTGACTGAGCCACCCAGGTGCCCCTACTGTGAGCACTTTCTATCTGGCCTGTCTGTGACCTGGGCTGACCAGGAACAGAGATCTAGCAATACCTGAAGGAATTCATACACTGAACACTTTGTGAAGATAGACAAAAGAGTTCTTGCAGTGAGAGAACCTGCCCTCTGATATTGAATTCAGACAGTTTGGGGCCCTTTTTGGCCAGAGTTTTGTCCTACCTTCCCTCCTCCAGGTGCTTCTCTTGCCTTGCCTCTTCCTGAACACAAGATAGAGCAAGATAAAGCTGAACATACTTCAGAAATTAGGGTGGGCGCACATGCATATGTGCACACTTTTCCCATTTATACTTTTGGCCAAAGCTTCAAACACACTCCACCTTTCACACCTCTGGGTTCTTTCATGCAGCGTTCTTCTGGCAGGTATGCCCTTGTCTCCTTCCCTGTCTAATGAACCCATCTCAAAGTGTTTCTTTCCTGATATCCTTTATGTCCCCAAGCAGTGCTGGTGGCTCCCTCTCCAGGCCCCCCATAGGTCAGTACTCTGGTTCTACAACTACTCCGGTATCTGTATCTACAACTGCAGGGCTTTCTGTAATGCACAGGCACATACTAGATGCTCAGTGAATACTTGTTGAGTGGATGTATGAATAGACAAGTGAATGATGGAAGATGGTGAAGGCAAGAGATCCCTGTTTAATAGTTTTTGTCTTGGACCCAGTTCACTCCAGCATTTCAGTGTAATTACCAGGTCTGCAAATACACACTGAAGGGAATGAGTATTAGAATTCTGCAGAATAATGTTAATTGCCATTGTACATGTTTGGGTTTAAATCACATGCATTAGAGAGGAACTTCAGAATGTGTTAAAATCTGGGGGTAACCTGAGAAGATTCAGTAGGAAGGTAACCCTGTTAACTATATGGACAATGACGTGAGGGGCCAAGGGACTCGTGCAAAAGAGATTAAGTAGGAGCTATTGGACTTAAAAGGAGAGAGGCTGAGGGTTGGACAACCAAGGCCGGCACAGGAGGAGGTAGAGAAGGGCCTCGACCTTGAGTTAGGTGTTCAGACCGGGGGCAGGGCATTGTTGCATCTGCAGATTTGGAGACCTAAGATTTAGTAGCAGAAAGTCCAAAGATAGAAGTGAGGGGTTGGGAGGCACCTGGGTGGCTCAGTCGGTGAAGCATCCGACTCTTGATTTCAGCTCAGGTCATGATCTCCTCCTTGTGTTGGCTCTGTGCCAAAGCGTGGAGTCGGCTTGGAATTCTCTCTCTTTCTGCCCCTCCCCTGGTCACACACACATTGTCTCTCTCTCTCTC